>NC_090283.1:74549240-74849240 GCF_037392515.1 Haliotis asinina | reverse complement strand
CTTTGTTACTTTTGACAAAATGTCACAAATCATTGCCACTTGTGTTTATCTAAATCCTTGATCCTTCTTTGCAAACCAACACCACTTTATCACGGAACTGTCAAATCGCACCGAAACATGTTTCACGTGATACGTGCTTAAAACAATCACTTTACTCCATGCAACGTGACAGTGTGATATCACTCATTATCACATATCAACATATCACACACAAGGGGCTTATGCACAGGCGCGCTATTGAGGGGTACGGTCACGCTCCTCCTAAAACTTGGCTCTTTCGGACAGTGCTGGGGTCAAATTCCGGGCTTGCAAAATCCTTACCTGGCAAATGTGAAAGTTAAAGAATAATCCGATGCCAAACTTTGTCTCTAAATGCAGGTATGAGTAGGCACTGTTTAAAAAATACACAGATAGCTGGTCAACGTTGGTGATCGGGTAAAACAGTCCCTCTCTCGTACTCTTCCGCCATAGACTGATTTGTAACCGGAAGTGGGTCTTGTGACCCTCACGAGTCGAGATGGTCTGCGCACAATTTGTCGGCGACTGTCAGTTACCCCTTGAGCTTTTGTAAAGGGATACATTTAACAAACTTGTAACAAAAATATTCCCAGCGAGTCATATAAAGAAGTCAATGTTACTTTTTGTACATATCTGCGGCGATTTGTTACTTTCTGCTGTCAGACTCACGAAGTTACATTCGTCTCGCTTGCAGTTTGGTTGAATGATATTGATTTTTTTAAAGTAACTATTTTGAATCCAACCCAACATACGTTTCCAATATACTGACTGTTTGATGATGATATTAACTACATGATTGTCCATATTATCGTAGGATTGAGTAAATTAGCTGCGGCTGTCGCTGAAGAAAATCAATATATAAACGCCTTCTAGGATGAAATGGTTCCCAATTTTTTGCATGACTAAACGTTTTATATATTCATTCTTTTGTCTTCTCTGTCTTCTGCATTGAGTCTGGATAGAAATGTATTGAGAAAATTACACTGAAAGTGCCGTGACGCTTTAGGATGTAGAAATTTAGCCACAGGCGAATCCAGAGAGAGTATTTTGCATCTTCGGTGATTGAGTTCAAGGTTAGAAGAACACAGGTTGAAGGTGGACCCACACATACACACACGGGATCGGGTGGCCAGACTCGCTGACATAGTTAATGCATATTATCGTAGGTAGTTCGTAAAGTGAGGCTCATGACGTGAAAAAAGAAAGAAAGAAAAACATCGAGTGTGTTCCCGGAAGTTCAGTAGTTCGATCCCCTGACCACGCCCAACCCCGAAAACCCCATTAAATATGATACTTGTTTTTCACGTGAGACAATAAGTGTCAGAGCAACATGGGTACTCGGTAGAAAAAAAAAAGAACCCCCAAACCGGTCACTAAATAAGAAAATGTGCTATCGCTGCCTTTGATCCTTTAACGAAGCATCTTAGAAAGTATTCAATTTTGCATCTATATCTAATACATTTATCTCTAGCCCGATGTCAAAAATAGAGAATACATGTACTACACACGGTCTCATTACACGAGAATTCTACGAAACGCGCGTCCTCCTAATAGTATCTTCGCGAAAACTCGCTCAGATACCATAGGAAGGTCACGAATTTTGTATAATTCGTATATGAAGTAGAGCGAGTGTGGTATTTTATTTGTTACGCTTGTTTTACATGCATACAATGACAAAATAGCTTATTTCGGTTTTGTCAAACCGAAGCCGGTTTCAGAAAGACCACGCGGAAGAATGTTGAATATATATCTGTTGCATAACGCCACACTCTAATGACGTCACCACGTCCGCTCCCTTGGTAACTGACGTCACGATGCATGTCAGTTGTCATCGCCTCGAACACCTTCCTAAAGTAAACTACTGCATAGCACCCCGTCCCTCGGTTTGCGGTTTCATCTCTCATCTAACATCACTGGTGGAAACATTGCGTTTATGTTTTTCGACGGATCTAATGTCTGAGTTAGACTCACAGTCAATGCATATAAGTTGTAGAATGAATGAATTCACGTGTTTGTTATGAATGGAAATGAAGTTTAGTCACAACGTTACGTAACTGAGAGGTCAGCGTTTGTCCAATGAAATCGTTAGAATGTCAGATCAAGTCTTTACGACACTGGTCAAGGCGATCCGACACTCGTGTTACGTACGAGATTAGTATGCAACTGCCCATACGTTGACCACGTGGGTAATAAAGTACAGTTTGGCCTGAACTATTGTAGCTAAAGCACAAAGACGCACGACGTCAAAACACATTACATCACAATGACACGACGCTCCATTTACCGTAATATCGAATTCTATTCTTAATAATTGCCATATAAATGTGTGAAATCTTAGATTCAAGCCTACAATCAGCAGTACCTGTAATATTTATGTACGTGGGTGCCGGTCCAATTGGACTGGATTCCAAAGTTGCTTTGGTCAGCAGATCTTGTGCTGGAATCACAGATGGGTTCATGCGAGTAGATGTCCTTTCAGCACCATCCCCTTGTTCCTGCGTTTTTTTCGAACGCGGTAAACGTCTCATCTCTACATCATTTTAGGAGACGGGGGTTAGCCTAATGGTTAAAGCGCCCTCTCGTTACGCTAAAGAACCTGGTTCGATTCCCCATGTGGGTACAAAAGTGAAGCCCGTTACTGGTGTCCCCCGTCGTGGTATTGCGACAGACGTAAAACCATACTCGGTCACTCACTCACATCAGTTCGTGATTTTCTCCCACCTGACGCTGTCTCGCGGTGAAATAAAGAGAAGTCTTAACTCACTCACGAAGTGTTGTGGATAGTGTTAACGGTAAGGTCAGCCTAAGTGCAAATTGCTGTGTTAGCAGACGTTTCTGAAACCACATTGCTAGGCTACGACCGACACATTAACGTGTTGCACGACATCCCAACACCTTATTACACATCTGCTTGGCCAACTCCATTCATACATCATACGTCACGGAAAGTAACACTTTCACATACATATGTCGTTAAAGTGCATTCACACCTGAGCTCAGTAGACACTTTTCTCGTGCGCATATAACAGATTGATTTCTCGTATCTTTGACAAATAACCGTGTTGTTTCTGTATTTTTCCCAATTTTGTCTTTATGGTTGTTTTTGTTGTTTTTCGCATATTTCGAAATTGTTTTGATTTTGTCTTTATTTAGATTTGTTTTTGCTAATGAGTATATCATCTGATTTCATCCGGAAATTGCACGAGCATTACATGTTAGTATACAGGGACACCTTGCACGAGGTAACCTTAGGTTAACCTCAACTCCCTTTCTTCACAATTGCATAAAGGTTACCTTAGTGACTTACGATCACCTTAGTGCTTTATGAAAGGAGGCCCATGCCTGTGTACTGACCCCGAATCAAATGTACTGCAAGTAGAAATATTTTGTATGATTTCGAAATTGAGATAACTTGCATATTAGAAAGGCAGCAATGTAAGTAATGGCATAACGTAATTTGTCTATAACGTATACTGTAAACTACCTATTAAAGCCTGAAGCTGTAGACTTGAAAGCTTAAGGTGTAAATATTGGGTTGATTGGAGTGAGGGGGTGGGGGCTGGGGACTTGGGTTTGGAGATACAAGCTTTGATGTTTTGTTGGTTTTTTAAAACCAGAATGTAAACCAAAATCGAAATGAAGTTTTTCACACATCCTACTAAGGATTCACATGCTGATCACTTCGGAAAATGACAGACTTATGGAGCTCGATAGTCTTTTTGGACACAGGACACAATTTACCCGGTAAGGGAAGGCTTCTCGGAAACAAATAAAGGTACTCTTGTCCTTTCATGTGATCCTTTGTTTTTCTTACCTCCGTATATACTGTATGTGCAGGTAGCCAGTGAGATTGTTTTATAGACTGAGATGTACAGGGATCGAGAAGATTTCACGCGTCTGCTAGGAATAATTTCATCATCACTGAATCTCTGGAGGAAGATCTGGTCATTCATGGTTTTTACATACTTGGAGTTGAGACTGATGATTTGCACAACTTCATCTCCCTGTAGATGACGATCAGATACTTGATTGGTATGTAGAATTTTAATGGTAATATGACAACATATGGTATGCATTTATTTCTTTAACAAAGACGAAAAGAAATACAACAAAAAAGCCAAGATTGTGGAGTGATGAGTACTAGTATTTTATGAAGTTTTTTCAGTGACAGGCAAGTTACACTGTACAGTTTAATCCACCACTGATATAAACAGTTCATGTGCTTTGATGATAAATAGAGAATCTCACCCAAGTGAGTAAAGTAACAAATATCCGGGGCTTGCCTCTACCTTTATCAACGAGTGTTGATATAATTGATATCAGTAGACACGAGGGTGATATTCTATTTATGATCCAAAATCATTCTTCATTGGTTTTCACTGAAAAATATACATCTATGAACAAAGCATTGGCACTGGCAGTGCAACGATGTCATAGCACTGTGACGTCATCAAGTTCATGACATCGTAGCATTGTCAGGGCATTGTGCAAAATCTACAGTCAAACCGATATCTCCTAGGAGATAAATAGAGGATACTAAACGAACTTCCGTGTAATACTGCCGCGAAATCCCCTACAGTGTGATCACTCGCAGGTTTCCGCGAGTCAAGCAAGGGCTAGTAAAATTGCGACACCGGCATTAGCATTGTGACGTCACAACTTTGAACCATTTTGACGTCAACGGGCGAGTAATAACAAGCGATATCTCATGTGGAACAGAGTTTTGGGTGATAAATCGGGTCATTAAATTATTTTTACTACGGCGGGAGCTGATGCGGTGCCCGAAATGTAAAACACTGAAAGTCTTTTCATGTAAATTTCATCGGGTCGTTCATGATGGGATTAAGATTTTGGACAACACAGATAGGTACATCTACAGAGGAAAGTGAGAAACAATGGTCAAGTAATTATAAAATAACTGTAGCGGACGAATTATGTCAACCATCGCCTACATGTGGCCAACTTTCAAATGCGATAAACATGGGCATAACTAAAATCGACGTTTTTATGTTTGTGATGCATGAAATATAAATTCACTGTATAGGCAAATAATACATAAATATATTGCAAATTTCTACAATGACTGCATTTTAAGTATCTTCAATTAAGGCTATAAATTAACATGTTTTGTTTTTCTTAAGTTTTAATAAAGGAAATAATATTAAAATATTAATTTATGAAATATAATATTTCAGACACAGAAGAAGCAAAACTACCATTAGTTTAAGTACATATTCAAGGGCACTTTCCAAATTCTATTTTCATTACACAACTAAACAATACACATATTCATATTGATAAAAAATTTCAATCTGTAATATGGTTTATCATCAAATGTTTTACATTTTCCTGCAGTGTCTACGTACATCTTGTCTTCACAATGATCAGATTGTAATGATAGTCATGAAAAAGCTCACATTTTATTTTTAGAGCCCGCTCTTATGTTTTGTTGCATTAAATTGATTTTAAAAATTCCAGCACAAATTTATCAATAAAGTCAATATCTTTCCCCACTTCACATTGTATCTGCACTGTACAATGTTGTAATTCCATCTGATTCTTTGTATGCTGGTGCGTGTGTAATTTGTATCTATTTCTGATTTTTTTACCATTCAAGGCAATTGTCTGACATTTCATTGGCCGGGTTACTTGGGTTTTTTTCGTGTTGTGTTTTTTCTCTTATTTATTTATTTATTTATTTATTTATTTATTTATTTATTTATTTATTTATTTATTTATTTATTTATTTATTTCAGTCCGAAATTATATACTGTATAGATGTTATGTAAGTTTCTTGTTTCACTTTGGAAGCTGTCACGCGCGATTCATCTCCTATACACCTCACTAACACATGCTTCTCGCACTCGATTGTATGTTGGTGCTGATCCTTTCACTAGATAATTACTTTACGCCAAGTTTCCACAGTTAAATGCATGCAGTTCCACGCCCTCATCATCAGATTAACACCAGACAGTTTATTCCGTGTTTAGGGATTATGACATGGCATATTCATAGAGGCCCGGATACACGTGATATTGATGACTGTGATGATCTATGTTTGTCAGCATCTAACCCATACTCGTCGGTCTCGCCAGAGGGTAAGCGTCTGACACTAGCATCGCTTGATATGACCAGGGATACTCTACAACATATAGGCTCCCTGATATGACTAAAAACGGCACTGAAAGCTTTCGTTGGTTTGTTGTTAGCGCCGCAGTCAGCAATATCCCAACCGTATGGCGGCGGTCTGTAAATAATCAAGTCTGAACCAGACAATCCAGTGATCAACATCATCAGGATCAATCAAGGCAACTGGGATACGATGACATTTATCATCCAAGTTAGCGAGCCTGACCACCTGATCATGTTAGTGGCCTCTTGTGACATAGTATGGATTGCTGAAGACCAATTCTAACCCGGATCTTCACGGACCATCACTCACTTCTCCATGTTTGTTTGGACGGAGTACCGAGCCCTGTGTGTTTTTCTTGTTCTAATTAAATGTTTGACATCCGGCATTGTTTGCTTTGATGTTGCAGGTCTATACTTTCACAAAGAGGTTGTATCCCTGGGTAAACGTCATTTTGTAAGAACATGTAAGGACGCTAGTTCAGAGAGTTCCTACTTTTGACGACTGGGGAAGCAAAGAAAATTTATTTACTCCTGTCCTTTGTTTCCAACGCATATGTATGCTTCCGCGAAAACAAGCTCCTATTGCTAAAGCGAATGTTTTTTCAGTTTTTATACAAGCTCTTCTGATTGTAAATGGTCGCGCAGACACGAATAATAAAGTAGCGTCTTCTGTTGTGTGTTTACCAGTGAAGATCCGGGTGACAACTGGTCTTCAGCAACCCATGTTTTTCGTCAGAGGCGACCTGGCTCTTCGTTGATACAGGTCACCGTGACCTGTTGTTGTAGATCGATGCTCGTGATGTCAACATCACCAACCTCCAGTATTTTCAGATGCCGTCACTCAGCTGGTAGATTCTAAGTAGAGCGTTGAGTGTCTGATGCGGCAATGGCGGTTTTCTGACAGTTCTTCATGGCTTCGTGTTATATATATAACAATATAACAATAATAGAAAAATGTGATTTTATGCTGTGCCTTTTCCATGTACAAGGCCTATGCTCAAAGCGCTAACACAGCCCATGGATACAATACATATATACAATGAGGGAAATGTAGCTAGTCATTATACAATGACAAGGATTGAGTCGAGCAGTCGTTTGAGGGAGTGAGTTTGTCAGTTTAGGTTTTCGTTGCACTTAGCAATATTCCAGCTGTATAGCGGCGGTTTGTAAATAATCGAGTCTGGACTAGACAAACCAGTGGTCAACAGTATGAGCATCGATCTATGCAATTGGTAACCGATGACATGTGTCATGTGACATGTGTCATATAAAGATGAGCTGCTCCGAGATGCGTATAATGTGCATTGCTTACACTTTGACAGCCATGAATACATGAATACATGTTGGTAAACTGGTGCATCAGTACACCCTGTCGAATGTCTGGGTTCGGTTCCTATCTCTCTGGTTGCCCTATCGTAATATGGAGTCCTGCTATATACGTATAAAACTAGTTATTCTCTCACTCAGTGCTTTCATTACATAACGGCTATTGTGCGGTATTGTTAAAAATTACATCAGGTACTGGGGCATGTTTCATCTGGTATTTTTTCAAGTTACATGTTACATCTGGTACTGACAGTCATTACATTTGGTGTCTTTGAGCAGCATTTAGAAGTTGTTATGTATGACCTGGTGAGGTTCAACTGATGAAGCTGTCTGAAATGACCCCGAAACGTTGTGTGTCAAAGAATTAAAAGAAGATTTATCCATAAAAGATCTTGGTCATTACATCTGGCATTCGTACAAGTTACAACTGGTGTTCTTACAAGTTACATTTTACATCTGGTATTGTAAGACGTTACATCCGGTATTCTTTCAACTTATATGTTACATTTTCCATTCCTCCTGCACCCATTTCGAGAAATAGTGACCAGATTGTGCTGTCTAGTAGGGCTAGCTATACCTGAAAGGTTTTTGTCCACAAAATAATTCTTTAGTCCGACATTTGAATCTAGAGACTGGTTTTATCATTACGCTGTTACTATAATGAACATTTTATCGGGCTATGATCTTGCATGATTTAAAGAGTGTTATAACTTAACAAGGTGGAGAGAGTGATATACACACAAAATGCTTCATGACAATTCATTAACTATTCGGGCCAATGACTGTGGAGAGTTTCAGGCCCGACTGGATTTTGACTAGCCAGGGGCTAACCGGCCAGTGACTATCTCACACACTGCCTTCACCTGCACGTTCTTCCCGACGGTGACAGACGCTGTTAAATCATACCTGCCGGTAATGGCGTTACACTTATCCAACGACTATGCATGACTCACCTGTTACCCAGTTTTGCACACATTCAAGTATTGATTTCCGTGAATAGCGTACACACACTGTCACCTACAAAAGACATATGTTGGTTCAGACAAACTGCTTACACATAAAAAACGCCGTACCACACGTAAAAGAAGTGTCGCCATTGTGATAAAAGGCCACGTGCGCTGTAACAGGTCGTCTCATAGTTACGAGGAGCTGAATGCAGACAAACCAGAAACACTGCTTGCCATAATTAAAGAGGCGCCGTGATGGGTAAACTACCGGGCAAAATAAAGTACACCCATGTTTGATGGTAAAAGAAACGAGGTAAATCGATGGTGATGTTTTGCCTAAGTGTTTTACGACTATCACTGGCGACACCGCATCACAGCTACGAGCAGGCCATTTACGGTTTGTCATTTTGTGGCCAAGTTTTAAAGTGTATACTTTCTTTTGATGTTTCGTTGATGATAGCCAGAAGTTTCTCTTGCGCAAATTCTAGTGCATACTTCAAAATTCAAATCCCCTTTTCAGTACCCACGTTCATATTCCTGATATCGTTGCTATATCTGTCCTTGTTAAAAATGTTTAACGACAATATGTATGGTATAATTATTGCAATTATCGGATTGCAGGTACATATTTCGAAGGTTATTGTGATGCCACCCAATGTTGACTAGCCACAACGTGTGTCATGTGTCCATATGTCGTTTCCATGCATCTCAGGGGCCGTGTCGCAGCCCAATAGTCGCTCCTGGCGCTGAAAACCCGGGTTCGATTCCCGACATGGGTACAATGTTTGATGCCTATTTCTGGTGTCCCCCGCTCTGATATTGCTGGCTCCAGCGGAAGCGAGCCATCAGTGACTTCTTTCGTATGTAATGGTCAAAAGAGTACAAAAAACAACAGTATATTCTTCGAGGAGCAGGGATGGAGGCCATCAGTAACCAGGCGTAATAATCTTGCCGTCATTCCGGCAACTGGTAAACTCGACCTATCATTGTTGTCACAATCCCAAATGTACAGTACACAACTTTTAAAATAACCCAAACTGGTCTATGACCAGATGGTGGCACGTCCAAAAACCTAGTTACCAGTACAACAACCATGTGTTGTCTGTGGACCACGTGTCACCATATGTCCTAAATGCGTCATTATGTGTACTTCTTTCAACTATGTGTTGTCTGTGGACAACGTGTCACCATATGTCTTCAGGCCGTAATTATGTGTACTTCTGTCAACCATGTGTTGTCTGTGGACCACGTGTCACCATATGTCTTCAGGCCGTAATTATGTGTACTTCTGTCAACCATGTGTTGTCTGTGGACCACGTGTCACCATATGTCCTAAATGCGTCATTATGTGTACTTCTTTCAACCATGTGTTGTCTGTGGACCATGTGTCACCATATGTCTTCAGGCCGTAATTATGTGTACTTCTGTCAACCATGTGTTGTCTGTGGACCACGTGTCACCATATGTCTTCAGGCCGTAATTATGTGTACTTCTTTCAACCATGTGTTGCCTGTGGACCACGTGTCACCATAGGTCTTCAGGCCGTAATTATGTGTACTTCTGTCAACCATGTGTTGTCTGTGGACCACGTGTCACCATATGTCTTCAGGCCGTAATTATGTGTACTTCTGTCAACCATGTGTTGTCTGTGGACCACGTGTCACCATATGTCTTCAGGCCGTAATTATGTGTACTTCTGTCAACCATGTGTTGTCTGTGGACCACGTGTCACCATATGTCTTCAGGCCGTAATTATGTGTACTTCTGTCAACCATGTGTTGTCTGTGGACCACGTGTCACCATAGGTCTTCAGGCCGTAATTATGTGTACTTCTGTCAACCATGTGTTGTCTGTGGACCACGTGTCACCATATGTCTTCAGGCCGTAATTATGTGTACTTCTGTCAACCATGTGTTGTCTGTGGACCACGTGTCACCATATGTCTTCAGGCCGTAATTATGTGTACTTCTGTCAACCATGTGTTGTCTGTGGACCACGTGTCACCATATGTCTTCAGGCCGTAATTATGTGTACTTCTGTCAACCATGTGTTGTCTGTGGACCACGTGTCACCATATGTCTTCAGGCCGTAATTATGTGTACTTCTGTCAACCATGTGTTGTCTGTGGACCACGTGTCACCATATGTCTTCAGGCCGTAATTATGTGTACTTCTGTCATCCATGTGTTGTCTGTGGACCACGTGTCATCATATGTCTTCAGGCCGTAATTATGTGTACTTCTGTCAACCATGTGTTGCCTGTGGACCACGTGTCACCATCTGTCTTCAGGCCGTAATTATGTGTACTTCTTTCAACCATGTGTTGTCTGTGGACCACGTGTCACCATATGTCTTCAGGCCGTAATTATGTGTACTTCTTTCAACCATGTGTTGCCTGTGGACCACGTGTCACCATATGTCTTCAGGCCGTAATTATGTGTACTTCTGTCAACCATGTGTTGCCTGTGGACCACGTGTCACCATATGTCTTCAGGCCGTAATTATGTGTACTTCTTTCAACCATGTGTTCTCTGTGGACCACGTGTCACCATATGTCTTCAGGCCGTAATTATGTGTACTTCTTTCAACCATGTGTTGCCTGTGGACCACGTGTCACCATATGTCTTCAGGCCGTAATTATGTGTACTTCTGTCAACCATGTGTTGCCTGTGGACCACGTGTCACCATAGGTCTTCAGGCCGTAATTATGTGTACTTCTGTCAACCATGTGTTGCCTGTGGACCACGTGTCACCATATGTCTTCAGGCCGTAATTATGTGTACTTCTGTCAACCATGTGTTGTCTGTGGACCACGTGTCACCATATGTCTTCAGGCCGTAATTATGTGTACTTCTTTCAACCATGTGTTGCCTGTGGACCACGTGTCACCATAGGTCTTCAGGCCGTAATTATGTGTACTTCTGTCAACCATGTGTTGCCTGTGGACCACGTGTCACCATATGTCCTAAATGCGTCATTATGTGTACTTCTTTCAACTATGTGTTGTCTGTGGACAACGTGTCACCATATGTCTTCAGGCCGTAATTATGTGTACTTCTTTCAACCATGTGTTGTCTGTGGACCACGTGTCACCATATGTCTTCAGGCCGTAATTATGTGTACTTCTTTCAACCATGTGTTGCCTGTGGACCACGTGTCACCATAGGTCTTCAGGCCGTAATTATGTGTACTTCTGTCAACCATGTGTTGCCTGTGGACCACGTGTCACCATATGTCTTCAGGCCGTAATTATGTGTACTTCTGTCAACCATGTGTTGTCTGTGGACCACGTGTCACCATATGTCTTCAGGCCGTAATTATGTGTACTTCTTTCAACCATGTGTTGCCTGTGGACCACGTGTCACCATAGGTCTTCAGGCCGTCATTATGTGTACTTCTGTCAACCATGTGTTGCCTGTGGACCACGTGTCACCATATGTCCTAAATGCGTCATTATGTGTACTTCTTTCAACTATGTGTTGTCTGTGGACAACGTGTCACCATATGTCTTCAGGCCGTAATTATGTGTACTTCTTTCAACCATGTGTTGCCTGTGGACCACGTGTCACCATAGGTCTTCAGGCCGTAATTATGTGTACTTCTGTCAACCATGTGTTGTCTGTGGACAACGTGTCACCATATGTCTTCAGGCCGTAATTATGTGTACTTCTTTCAACCATGTGTTGTCTGTGGACAACGTGTCACCATATGTCTTCAGGCCGTAATTATGTGTACTTCTGTCAACCATGTGTTGTCTGTGGACCACGTGTCACCATATGTCTTCAGGCCGTAATTATGTGTACTTCTTTCAACCATGTGTTGTCTGTGGACCACGTGTCACCATATGTCTTCAGGCCGTAATTATGTGTACTTCTGTGAACCATGTGTTGTCTGTGGACCACGTGTCACCATATGACCTAAATGCGTCATTATGTGTACTTCTGTCAACCATGTGTTGTCTGTGGACCACGTGTCACCATATGTCCTAAATGCGTCATTATGTGTACTTCTGTCATCCATGTGTTGTCTGTGGACCACGTGTCACCATATGTCTTCAGGCCGTAATTATGTGTACTTCTGTCAACCATGTGTTGTCTGTGGACCACGTGTCACCATATGTCTTCAGGCCGTAATTATGTGTACTTCTGTCAACCATGTGTTGTCTGTGGACCACGTGTCACCATAGGTCTTCAGGCCGTAATAATGTGTACTTCTGTCAACCATGTGTTGTCTGTGGACCACGTGTCACCATATGTCCTACATGCGTCATTATGTGTACTTCTGTCATCCATGTGTTGTCTTTGCACCACGTGTCACCATGTCCTAATGCTGTAATTATGTGTACTTCTGTCATCCATGTGTTGTCTTTGCACCACGTGTCACCATGTCCTAATGCCGTAATTATGTATACTTCTGTCATCCATGTGTTGTCTTTGCACCACGTGTCACCATGTCCTAATGCCGTAATTATGTATACTTCTGTCATCCATGTGTTGTCTTTGCACCACGTGTCACCATGTCCTAATGCCGTAATTATGTATACTTCTGTCAACCATGTGTTGTCTGTGGACCACGTGTCACCATATGTCTTCAGGCCGTAATTATGTGTACTTCTGTCAACCATGTGTTGTCTGTGGACCACGTGTCACCATATGTCCTAAATGCGTCATTATGTGTACTTCTTTCAACCATGTGTTGTCTGTGGACAACGTGTCACCATATGTCCTAAATGCGTCATTATGTGTACTTCTGTCATCCATGTGTTGTCTGTGGACCACGTGTCACCATATGTCTTCAGGCCGTAATTATGTGTACTTCTTTCAACCATGTGTTGTCTGTGGACAACGTGTCACCATATGTCTTCAGGCCGTAATTATGTGTACTTCTGTCAACCATGTGTTGTCTGTGGACCACGTGTCACCATATGTCTTCAGGCCGTAATTATGTGTACTTCTGTCAACCATGTGTTGTCTGTGGACCACGTGTCACCATATGTCCTACATGCGTCATTATGTGTACTTCTGTCAACCATGTGTTGTCGGTGGACCACGTGTCACCATATGTCCTAAATGCGTCATTATGTGTACTTCTGTCATCCATGTGTTGTCTGTGGACCACGTGTCACCATATGTCTTCAGGCCGTAATTATGTGTACTTCTGTCAACCATGTGTTGTCTGTGGACCACGTGTCACCATATGTCTTCAGGCCGTAATTATGTGTACTTCTGTCAACCATGTGTTGTCTGTGGACCACGTGTCACCATATGTCTTCAGGCCGTAATAATGTGTACTTCTGTCAACCATGTGTTGTCTGTGGACCACGTGTCACCATATGTCCTACATGCGTCATTATGTGTACTTCTGTCATCCATGTGTTGTCTTTGCACCACGTGTCACCATGTCCTAATGCTGTAATTATGTATACTTCTGTCATCCATGTGTTGTCTTTGCACCACGTGTCACCATGTCCTAATGCCGTAATTATGTATACTTCTGTCATCCATGTGTTGTCTTTGCACCACGTGTCACCATGTCCTAATGCCGTAATTATGTATACTTCTGTCATCCATGTGTTGTATGAAAGTATGCAGGTGCGTATTCCAATCTGTTCCGTTTCTTCTTTCACTCAGTATACTTAGCACTTTCGTGTCAAGTGTCATGGTGATCCCTTATTTCTTCCACATATTTCTCTTACCAGTAGGCTTATAATCAGCTGGGACTGTATAGGTACATAAATCAGTCTGTTTTCATATTTTCGTTCTCTCATTTTCCAGGATAGTACATGATCTATTCATGCTAGCTCAGAAGAAGACTGCCAGGTTATATTCAACAATATCTATTTCTTCAAAATCTTATTACACAACAATACAAGATAAACAAACTATTACAAAAATAGTCACCATAAACTGCTAAAGAGTGGGAAAATACCTCCAATAGGAAGTCAGTGTTTGGGTCATGTGGTGTTTACAGATACTTCATATGAAAAGTTTAGACTTGCTAGAGTAGGTATACCCACTGACTTTGCCAGCTCCTCTCAACATACACTAATGCTTACACATAAGCTGAAGTTTTATAAAATAAATAACCAATAACATACTGGCGCTCATCCTTATTGACTGTTTATATCCAAATAATGTACTGGTGTTAAACCCTATAGATTGTTCATATCACTATAACGTACTGGTTCTCATCATTATTGACTGTTTATATCCAAATAATGTACTGGTGTTAATCCCTATAGATTGTTCATATCACTATAATGTACAGGTTCTCATCCTTATTGATTGTTTATATCCAAATAATGTACTGGTGCTAATCCCTATAGATTGTTCATATCATTATAACGTACTGGTTCTCATCCTTATTGATTGTTTATATCCAAATAATGTACAGGTGCTAATCCCTATACATTGTTCATATCACTATAACATACTGGTGCTCATCCTTATTGGTTGTTTATACCCCAAATAGTGTACTGGCACTCATCCTTGTAGATTGTTTATATCCCAATAATGTACTGCCATTCATCCTTATAGATGAGTTATATCCCAAAAACATACTGGTGTTCATTCTTATAGACTGTCTTATATCCCAATAACATACTGGCACGCATCCTTATAGATTGTTTACATCCTAATAACATATTGGCACTCATCCTTTGTGATTGTTTATATCCCAATAACGAACTGGCACTCTTCATTACTGATTGTTTATACCCTAAGAACAAATTGGCACTCATCCTTATAAATTGTTTATATCCCTATAATGTATTGGTGCTCATCCTTACAGATTGCTTAAGTCCCAATAACGTACTGCCACTCATCCTTATAGATTGTTTATATCCCCAAACAATTGTTTATACAAAGACAGACACAGCAAATGGAGCTATCAAATTGACTTGTCAAAAGATTTCTGAGCACTGATATGAGATTAATGTTTAATAGCGTTTCTAATTTGGGACAATGATTGTCCTGGGATACTTTGTAAAACATGTTAAATTTTGAGGCATAACTTTAACAAAAATAACACAAATCATCCAGAGATAACACACCGTCCCTGCCTGGCACTATATGGAAACAGACTTTGGTTACTTGTACCCCTATTTGTGTTCCTTGCCATTAAGTTTCAGTGGAGAAAAGATATTCATGTATTCACTACTTTTCAATATCACAACCTGTTCATCATTAAACTGACCTGTGCAGTTCCATCCTGATATATTCATCTACTAGAGTTTTCATGCTCCAAAAACAACTTCTACACTCATTTTCAGTAAAGTCCAACTTGTCATGAAAAATAGGTACATATATATTTCATATCATCATAATGCACTGTAAATATAGTTATTTTCAGAAAAGTCAAACTTATAGCAAATGAAGAAAGAAAGAAGGAAAGAAAAATAAATAAATAAATAAATAAATAAATAAATAAATAAATAAATAAATAAATAAATAAATACCACTTCTTTACTAAAATCATCTCTATGGCAAGATTTATCATGAAACATTGGAGGTTTGGGAATTCTCCTTCTCAATTCAATTCAACCTTCGTTTCAACCTCCAGTGCACCTTGTCTTCAAGGAAAAGATTGAAATAAATAAATACATAGATAAAATGCACAAATCATCAAAAGCTACCACATCACCACTGGACTGATCTGCAAATCAGTCAAATTGCATTCAAACGTTCGCGAGTTTCCTCCAGAAACAAAGACAACTTGCATTTTTTTCATTGAAAGTCCAACTCTCATGGAAAGGAACATGTATATATGAATACATGAAAGTTACAAATTATCCAAAGCCACGCTGCACCACTTAACTGCTCTGTATATCAAGGTTCCACTAGAAACATTCAATGGCCTAAGAATTCTGCTTCAGGGATGAAAGCTGGACCGCTACACATGATGACTGTTATATCCTCTTCTCCTCTGGCTGTCCTGATGTGAAATGAGTTGGTCAAATATTATTGTTGGGCTCCAAATTTCAATTAAAATAAATAAATTAGAAGAAGCATTTGTTATCGTTAGTGGGTGATAATACCCACTGAATATAAACATTCTTGGGGTTGGTGGTTGGTTTGGGGAATTAATTTCATATCCCTGAAAGTCTACTTGGTCAGTTAGTAAATGGGTAAAGTTATTTAGGGGGAATGTTAAACGGGATGGGGTGTAAATATTTGCTTAAAGATGAACAGAATGAACTAATAATTAAAGATGAACTTTTAAGATGAAGTGATTATTCTGCAACAAAAAAAACCATATCCTTCTAATACTCTGAGTACTACATCAAGTCCATGAACATCCTTCAGAACCGACATCCTCCTCATTTTAGGTGCAGGGTCGAGGACAACAGTATTTGTCTGTTCCATCAATATTCCACATCCAGTCCAAGAACATACGTCCAAACCAACGTTTTCCTGAGTTTAGAGGCAGGGTCGAGGACAATAGTTGTTTATTCCATCAATATTCTACATCCAGTCCAAGAACATCCTACAGAGCAACATCCTGCTCAGTTTGGAGGCAGGGTAGGGGACAGTATTTCTTCATTCCATCAATATTCTACATCTAGTCCAAGAACATTCTTCAGAACCAACATCCTCCTGAGTTTAGAGGCAGGGTCGAGGACAATAGTTATTTATTCTATATCCAGTCCAAGAACATCCTTCAGAACAAACATCCTCCTCAGTTTGGAGGCAGGGTTGGGAACAATATTTGTTTATTCCATCAATATTTTGCATCCTATCTAAGGAAATCCTTCAGAACCAACATCCTCCTCAGTTTAGGTGCTGGATTGAGAACAATATTTGTTTATTCCATCAATATTCCACATCCTATCTAAGGAAATCCTTCAGAACCAACATCTTCCTCAGTTTAGGTGCTGGATTGAGAACAATATTTGTTTATTCCATCAATATTTTGCATCCTATCTAAGGAAATCCTTCAGAACCAACATCCTCCTCAGTTTAGGTGCTGGATTAAGAATAATATTTGTTTATTCCATCAATATTCCACATCCTATCTAAGGAAATCCTTCAGAACCAACATCCTCCTCAGTTTAGGTGCTGGATTGAGAACAATATTTGTTTATTCCATCAATATTTTGCATCCTATCTAAGGAAATCCTTCAGAACCAACATCCTCCTCAGTTTAGGTGCTGGATTAAGAATAATATTTGTTTATTCCATCAATATTCCACATCCTATCTAAGGAAATCCTTCAGAACCAACATCCTCCTCAGTTTAGGTGCTGGATTGAGAACAATATTTGTTTATTCCATCAATATTTTACATCCTATCTAAGGAAATCCTTCAGAACCAACATCCTCCTCAGTTTAGGTGCTGGATTGAGAACAATATTTGTTTATTCCATCAATATTTTACATCCTATCTAAGGAAATCCTTCAGAACCAACATCCTCCTCAGTTTAGGTGCTGGATTGAGAACAATATTTGTTTATTCCATCAATATTCCACATCCTATCTAAGGAAATCCTTCAGAACCAACATCTTCCTCAGTTTAGGTGCTGGATTGAGAACAATATTTGTTTATTCCATCAATATTTTGCATCCTATCTAAGGAAATCCTTCAGAACCAACATCCTCCTCAGTTTAGGTGCTGGATTAAGAATAATATTTGTTTATTCCATCAATATTCCACATCCTATCTAAGGAAATCCTTCAGAACCAACATCCTCCTCAGTTTAGGTGCTGGATTGAGAACAATATTTGTTTATTCCATCAATATTTTGCATCCTATCTAAGGAAATCCTTCAGAACCAACATCCTCCTCAGTTTAGGTGCTGGATTAAGAATAATATTTGTTTATTCCATCAATATTCCACATCCTATCTAAGGAAATCCTTCAGAACCAACATCCTCCTCAGTTTAGGTGCTGGATTGAGAACAATATTTGTTTATTCCATCAATATTCCACATCCTATCTAAGGAAATCCTTCAGAACCAACATCCTCCTCAGTTTAGGTGCTGGATTGAGAACAATATTTGTTTATTCCATCAATATTTTACATCCTATCTAAGGAAATCCTTCAGAACCAACATCCTCCTCAGTTTAGGTGCCTTATCAAGGACAGTGTTTGCTTTTTCTATCAATATTCTACATCCAGTCTAAGAAGACCTTTCACAACCAACATCCTCCTGAGCTTAGGCTCAGGGTCAAAGACAGTATTTCTTTATTCCATCAATATTCTATATCCTGTCCTAAAAGATCCTTCAGAACCAACATCCTCCTGAATTTAGGTGCAGCATCGAGGACAGTGTTTATTTATTCCATCAATATTCTACATCCAGTCCAAGAAGATCTTTCAGGACCAACATCCTCCTCATTTTGGGGGGCAAGGGTAAATTCCTCACCTTTGACACAATGTCACGCCCAATATAACGCCTCAGTGTGTATACGGCCAGAGTGGTTAAATTCTCAGGAATGGAACATTTTTCCTTCAGCCATTCTAACATGTCTGGGTTCTCCTGCAATGACCGTGGCAGAGGAGCCTTGTCAAAAACATAGGGCTTCTGGTAGTGCTGATATCCCGCTTCAACCAACAGCCGAGCAATGTTCAGGTAACCAAGCATTATAGCAAGTTCAAAGGGGTCTACAGTGTACTCAAAGTCATCTCTCCTCCAGTAGAACTGTCCTTGTAAATCCAGCTTGCAGTTCCACTCTATCAGGGTTCTCACTGATGGAAGGTCATTCTTGCTTGTTGCCTTCAGCAGAGGTGTGACACCAAGGACAGCTGAAACAGTAAGTATTTCACAAGAATCTGTCGTAGGCTATCCATAAAAGTACAGTTTCTTCTAGCAAAGTCTTTTTCTTAAAATGGACATCTGTATTTCATAAATTGCAGACAGATGCTATCTGGACCATGATAAAAACCAACGTAGTATATAGTCAGATGTCAAAATCATAACAAAGATGGCCCCTTGGGTTATTACCATCTGATGTTTACGAATTTACATCACATTTTGAAAGCAAAAGGCTAAAAAGGTCTTGATTAACTTTTCATAAGGCTACTTTGGACTTGATGATGAAAATCAGATCTGTACCACTTAAAGATGTTTCCTGCAGGTGTGTGCAGTGTGATTCACTGTCAGTTAGTTTCTGAGATGTTTTCAATGAATACATGATAACAATCACTTGGCCTGTAGGTTCACTGATCACACATTTCACAGATATTGAATTCATATATATAAATAGTGAAGGAATTGTGGTTTATAACAACTAAGGTTTATAATTAAAAAATGAAAACAAAACACATTTGAAGTAGGCTACTCAAAACCAACTATACATACCACTGTGAATTAACATGTAATTGTACATGGATGTGTAGAAATGCATGTTCATATGTAGTTCTGAATACATAAATGTACACTTACAACTAAATCATTGGAACTAACTTTGTTTATCAGGGTTGGCACCATTGTCCAGGAAGAATCGGATCAGACATTCCGCCTTCAGAAGCGCCGCTGTCAGCATTGGATCAGCATCCTCACATACGCTGTAGCTGTAATCTATCCCAGCATGCACCATCAGCACCATAATCATCCAGACATCCTCGTGGACGAATATGGCGCCATTCCTCATGCGTACATGCTGTAGCATCATGTTGGTCAGAGGCGTTTTGGCACCACAGTCCAAGGAGTACATGTCGGCGCCAGCTGCCAGCAGAACCTCAACAGCAGAGACATCCTTCTTTATTGTTGCCATCTGAAGGGAGTAACATTATACTGTCATTTGACTGCTCCAATGCAATTACATTTGTCTGTATAACACACTAAAACAAACACTACAAATACACCCCAAGCAAGTCTATAATGTAATGTAATGTAATGTAATGTAATGTAATGTAATGTAATGTCAAGAGTACCACTGAAAAAAGAATCTCCACTCCAATTTATTATATTTCATTCCACTAAATTAAAGGTCACATGCAACGCAAAACATATAAAGTTGAAAAATAAAGTGATCAAATACAACTCTGCGAAATCAGAGCTCAAATGAATCATTAATTTTTCTCCTGTGCTGATGGAAATAGTAGTTTCAACAGCTGTGCTGCTCTGTGCCCATAGCGCCGTTTGTTAAAAGACGGCTGGTAAAAAGGATTATCACCATGGTCAAAGTTGGAGAACAAGAGATGTTTCTTGTGATTACAAGCATCTTAGGTCAGCATTAATAAAGATACACTGGTCCCATACATGCGAATTTGCAAACCAAGTTTTCAGGAAAGTGTACCATGAGAAATACTAATTCATTGTTAAAAATTGCTCAGCTTGAAAACTGAAATGTTTTAATCCATGTCTACGGAGATATAGAAAAAACATGTTGATTGTGGTAAACAAATTATCTAGCCTCATGTAAGAATGTCGAGTTTTGATTGGTCCACGTGACTCTGATAAAATACCACGTACATCCATCATGATCTGCCAGTGGGAGAATAAAAGTCGTATACTCCCACTGCGACAGCCATATCACCCCACTACGCCTCGGTGTCGATGTGAAGTGAGAAAAGCGTGCATCTACAAGCCTTTAGTAACGTGCGGTACACTGAGGTCAAACAATTAGCTGGTGTCAACATGGCAGCAAGTCGATTTGATGCGTGTTGTTTTGATTTAGTGAAAACGTTCAGCTAGATAAATGCGTTATCACATCGTGTCTCGAGAAATACGAGATTTTATCAGTCCCGAGTAAGGCTGTATTCCCAGAACCTTTTTTTTGTTTTCCTATGGAACATTTTGGTGTTAGTCTAATGGTGGGGCGAGCTTTGTTTCTGGAGAAGAACTCAAGAACCGTTCAATATTTTACTGCAAAAGTTACTAGATATGTGTGGCAGACCCCAGACTGGTGCCATTTGCTATTTACAGGTTTTTGTGCTCGTTTCCGGAGCAGAACTCAAAAAACGTTCAATATTTTCCAGCAAAACTTGGTAGATCAATTGGAACCTTAACTGGTGCCATTTGCTATTTCCAGGTTTTAGCGATTTATCATTTTCTCAGTTTCCATGGAAACGTGTTTGACTTACTCTCAAAAGTGAGAGGTGTGTTCCGTTTCCAGAGCAGAACTCAAAAACTTCTTAATATCTGTCAGTAAAACTTGGTAGATATGTGTGGCTATTTAAGGTTTTTATGATTTATTATTTTCTCGGTTCCATGAACAGGTTGCTGACTTCATTTCTGGAGCACAACTCGAAAACCATTTCATATCTTTCAAAAGACCGTCAGATATACGAGACAGATCTTGAAATGGTGACTTTTTCTGATTACAGATATACAGCATTTATATTTTTCATGAATTCCATGGGAACAATTCAGACTTGGTCTAAAAACACAATAAGCTACTGGCGGGATGATGTGTCCTTTCAAATATGTGGGGGCCGGGGGGATATGTCATCTTCTGATGACTCTTGTTTACAGCAAAAGAATGCCCTTCATTTAGTAGAATGAACTATGATAAATATATGGTAGAGAACAAAAGTTCTTAATTTAAGGGAATAAAATATGATGAATATATTTTACAGAAGAAAAGTTCTTAAACGTCACATGCAACCCCAACAATCAAACATAATTAAAACACAATTATCACTTATTCATGACATATAACATACACTACTGACTTTGATTGTGTAAAGCCAAATAAACAACATTATGCGCATATAATCGCGATTCAAAAGCACAATATTTTGTACATTGGCTTACTTCCCTGGAAACAAAGCACCCGGGAAAATGAACCCAGTCAGGGCTGGGGGTGTGCACCCAAGTGTGATGTAGTCTTTTCATTGGCTGGTTCATTTGCCAATTCCATGAGGGCTGATTGTGCGTGACATGATCTGTTTGATTGGCATTTCAGAAGGATGGTGACTAATAAGAAAGTAAGAGTTTTTATGGATATCAACTCTTTTTATTGTATATGATGCGACATTTCGCTATATATTGATGTACGGTTGTGATAGTGATGACGGAATAAGAATCAATACCAAAATCATATACAATAGAAGATGTTGTTATGCACATACAGATGTTGGGTTTTGTGGATACATGCTCTTTGCATTTGTGTTCGATCCAAACAACAAATTCTGAGATGGCAACCTACTGCATGGTGGGAAAATGTCATTCGTCGAAGTACAAGGCAGAACTTGAAACTGACAGTCTGTGTTTGCACCGGTTTCTGTCCAATCCAGTCATGCAAGAAAAATGGATTCAGTTTGTTTGCAACCCAAAGACATAATAACATGTCATGTGTACTAGTATCACACCTACCTGTTTGTGTAATAACATAATGTGACAGACACAGAACCCAGGTGTGCTAGCCATAAATTCATGTATTTTGCTTATGGTGTATAGCCTGATAGCTGTTAAGTTCAAATTTCATGTGGTCAATGACTGAATATATGTATCGCATATTGTCATCAGCAGACAGGCACACATTTAGGTGCCCACAAAACACATTATAAGTTATCACATCGTGTTGAGGGAAATACGGTAAAAAACTCTGTAAATAGCAAAAGGCACAACTATAGGTTGAGATCATTACATCTATCAAGTTTGGTCTAAAAATATTGAACGAATTATGCTCTGGAAACAAAATTATTACAGACGGACAGACAGACGAGGCATCGACTATATCCCCCCCACATTACATGCCAGGGGAATAAAAATATATATTCCAGACACTGGTTGTAAGCTTACTATATATCCCTGGCAAGTAGAGTGAGTGAGTTTTACAGAACTTCGAACACTGTTCCAATAATATTAAATAATGCCAGCTGATTTAAGAGAAAAGTAATGCATGTCTTAGAGGTACAGCACTTGGGAGAAACATAATTGGACTGAACTAGAATCCTGAACCATTATCACAGATTTCTGCTGGGCCCAAGGGAGGTAACTCCACACAGTGAACTGCGATGTCTTACAGGGCAACTGCTCATGTGTATTAAGTGATATTTTGACGCTGAGGAGGGAACTAATGACATCATCGTATGGCTGATCAACTCCTTTCATTTACTTCTTCCCTTTACACAGAACAAAAAGAACAAACAAATTACTTTGGGGTTGAATCCCATGAGGGAGCTAAGACAGTCATGACTTAATGTAAATATACACTTATGACCATCTTTATGTTAGGGGAGTGTCGAAAATCTAGGTCCAAGACTCTTATCTCCAAACCTTAAAGATCACATATACTCTAGAGGGTGCAAAGGCATATATCACTCATTGGCATGACTATAAATGAAACACCGTCATTAAAACTGCTCATTTTGATCTTTAATTATCTTAAATCGACCTTTTCGACAACAGTGCACAATTCTCAACCACAAATGAAATTTCAACCAATCAGAGCAGCGCGTCTCCATGACGTAATAGTAGGAATAGATATGAGGGTCTATGCAGAATTCATCTACATTTCAGGGGGTAAACTATTTCATTTACAGGTTTGTACAAACCTTAAATCGCGACAGCTTTTGTGAAAAATGAAAGCTATATGTTCTCACAATCTATTATCATTTAGTTTCATCTCCTGCTTTGCCTGGTTTCCAAGTTACAACCCTTGTTTTCATAGACGATTCTGTCAAAATCACTTGGTGTCGCTAGGTTGTAATCTGTGTTAGGTAATATAAACCTACACATTATTTGTTATCATTCACTTGATGATCAGTTAATGAATTTATAACAGGTATAATTAGTGGTAATTAGATTACCCGACAAAGGCCCCCATTTGGCATTTCTTGTGTCTTGATCGATCAAAGGATCAACCGATAACACGCTGATTGATTAATTACTTTTTCTGGATTTAAATGGGGGATTTTTCAAAAGGTAGTGTCTATGTATGTACATTTACTAATCTATACTGAATACGCTCAGTCGTGTCTGTGTCTATGTAAAAACAACACCCTTCTTTCAGAGGATTAACCGCCAATACATTGATTGATTGCTCATTATTGGCTAACTAAATTACTTCTTTAAAAGAATGACACACATTATGTAATTAGTCGCCAGGTGTGCTATCTTAGGTGACCAATGAGACAATACAGCAATGTGAAAAACCTGAAACGATACATCACGTTTTCGTATATTAGACTGTTATAAGACACATCACTTGGGAAATCTGCAGATGAATTATATATCACTCGTTTTTGTGGATATTGATGGATACATTCCTCAAACAAGGTAATAGCCTGACACTGCACCTATAACTTTAATTTTAATATTTGCATTTTGTTTTTATTGAGTTGTAGTAGCTTTCAAAAGAATCATTGTTTTTGTTGTGAAGTGTAATAATGCAGACGACATAAACTAGGGCGTGCGAATTATGATTCATAAAGGCAAACTATGAAATGTCTGGATATTATATTCCTCTTATACATTCGTAGATCATATCTTTTTATTTAGTTTCAAAATGCAAACAAGTATGATTATAAAGTAATTAGGATTATGAGACCAGATATAAAGACATATATCGACAAGTGTCTACATACTGGTGAGTGAACATTACAAACGTTACAAGTAAATTTAGCAAGTGAAGAAATTTATCGCGCAGTATTTTCACTTCGACCCCGCTCTCGCTTATGTTATGTCACATGTTGTGTCATGCAAACTACTTTTGCTCATGATTCTAATGCATATTTAACTACTAGTTGAAAGTAGTTTGATTTTCTAACTTGATGAGAATAAATCATAATCTCAATAATTTTAATGGACTTAAGCCCGTTACTTCACGATTTTCAAAAATGGCGGCGCCCTGTCTGAGGATAAATGCTATGTAAGTTTGTTTTCACCGACTTACAAAACCAAAATTACTTTTCACTGGTAGTAAAATATGTATTTTACTGATGGACATTAGGATTTTACATGACATTGCTTATAACACAACAATTTCACTCTAGGAAGCGAGGCAGGGGTCGATATAACATTACTTACGACAATATTGTCACTTCGACCACAACCTCTCTTCCTTGGAAGAAAGCGTTATATCCAAAATCCTTTTTGTCAGCAATGTGTAGTAAGCAGTCTTGATTGTATAAACTTGATGAAACTTGAACTCCATTTTCTATCCTGGAAGCGTGGTAGGGGGCGAACCATCCGATTTAGTATATATCACAGGCATCCACAACCAATTTAAGCACAAACTATGGGGTACGGTGGAAATCTGTGCATAGTGACATCACCCAAACCCCAAGGAGCAATTGACGGCAACACAACAATTTGGCATGTCTTTGGTGATGGTGAGAAATCAGCAAAATAACGAGCTTCCTACACATTTTTCTATACAACTAACTGAAAATCGTTCCTTCTATGATGTCACTGCAGGGCTCTGGCGACAGAGTTACACCTGTCTGTGGTTTTGTTAGCAACTTTTGAGCGCTTAGTACTAATTAACCAGAAGTTTTTTTTCTAAAAAATGGTGTTCCATTTATGACTAACCAGAAGTCTTTTATATGCAGTGGTAAAAAGAGTACCAAAATGAGTTCATTCATTCTTTACGTCCATCCCTTTTTGTGTTAAGTGGCCTTGACCATTATTCTCAACCCAGAAGTGTCCATGTGGAGTGTCCATGTCCAGTTATCAAAATGTTTCCTGCATGTTATCAGAGTCTTATTTGAAATATGTTACTGCTAGCAATGTTTGATTAACACTGTAAGAAACACTGTAATACTGAAACTGAAACATGAAATATATAGACAGATTTGTTGTGATGGAAGTGTTTAATCTCTGGTAGCTTGTCTGTGGTATAAAAAGTTTTCTCTACCAGCCAGCCTATGAAGTGAAGATACTGGTTAGAATTGGTCTTCAGCAACCCATACTTGTCGGAAGAGGTGACTAACAGGATTGGGTGGTCAGGCTTGTTGACTTGGTTGACCCATGTCATTATATCCCAGTTGTACAGATTGATGCTCAACTTAAAAAATCTAGGCCCTGAAATTTAAATGCTATAACCTCACCTGTAAGGCTGACCGCCGACACTTCTTATCCTTGATATTAACATCTGCACCTCCTTCAATCAGTGCCCACAAAACAGACGAGGGGTTCTTCATCATTCCTTCTTTGATGCACCGCATTATTGGCGTCACGCCATCAAACGTGCAGTGATTTACATTTGCACCATACTGTACAAGTAACCGAATACCTTGAGTATTGCCATCAATGGCGGCAAGGTCAAGTGCAGTGTATCCATCCACATCCTCATCGTTTACAAGGTCCTGATCCTTCTTCAGCAAGATTTCAGCAACATCAGTTTTCTGTGCTGCCAGCGCATACATTAAAGGAGTCCTGCCGCATCGATCTGCCACATTCATGGTGGCATTGCCATCAACAATAAGTCGGACACAGTCAAGTCTGCCCTTCTCACAAGCCAGATGCAGCAAGGAAACACCATCATTGGTTGTGAAGTTGTAATAGAACTCATCCACATTACCTCCCTTTGCCAAGAGGTCACGAAAAGTCTCAAGGTCATCTGCATTCATGGCATTGTAAAGGTCACTTTCAGTACAATCCTCCATGGTAGTTTCAGACATGTAATTCTCACAGAACACCAGGCTGTGACATACTGTCTAACCAATCACAGCAAACATACAATCAAAGGGAACTTTTCAGGACTATCTGGTTCGCACTATTGGGCACCCGGTTTATGGTAGGTATCTGCCTGTCTGTCTGTCACTGGCTCTGGTCACTTTGACCAATGGAAGGCTTCACATCCATCTGGAAAGACATTTGGACATTTTACTCCACATATCTTCTTCATGAGTGCGTGCATGCATGCGTGCGTGCGTGCGTGCATCAGTCAGTGCATCAGTCAGTGCATGCATCAGTCAGTGCATGCATCAGTCAGTCAGTCAGTCATTGATTAGGGTTTAGCACTTCTTTGAGCAATATCCTAGTTATTTATCATGATTGGTCACATTAATGTTTGAAGAAAAATCATGGCAAATCAGGAACTTGCTTCAGTAGGATTTGGTCATAATCAAGGGACGTCAAATCTGCTCATTTCATTTACTCTTGTCAATGAGTCAAGTATCCAGCACATTTCCACATTACAAGAAGGTGTGGATACAAGCAGCCACAGGCACTGCCATGACGACCGCTTCCACTAGAGCCATGTTTCACAATTACAGTCTGTTTGGCTCAAAAGCAAACTGATAAATTGCAGTCTAAAACTAATAAACATGTAATACTAAATGAAATGCTGACCATAATTAAGACATCAGACCAACTCAGTACTCTTTTCCAGAATTTATATCCTAGAAACAAAACAAAAATGTTGAACACGCTGTCATTAAAATATGGGCACAGTTCATTATTTGTTACGAGGGAGGAGCGCAAAGAGAGGAACAGCCCAGTGTATGTGAAGCATGTGCCAACAAAGTTATTGATTCATGAAATTGTGCTGTGTCGTCTCAGTCCTTTCTTGCACACTTGGCTGTCCCTCTCTTTGCACTCCTCCATTGTAGCAAATAGTAAACTTTGTAAATATTTTAATGATAGTTTGTTACACAACCATTTTTCCCGTTATCTGCTACATTGAGTGAATGAGTTTGGTTTCACACCAGTTCTAGCAATATTCCAGCAATATTCCAGCAATATTCCAGCAATATCATGTCGAGGTACACTAGAAATGGGCTTCACAGATTGCACCATGTGGGGAACTGAACTTGTCGCTACTCTGCCGGAATATTGCTGGTACAAATTAGCACCTTGCCTCTACTGCGAATATATCTGCCACAACATCTTACTGAATTCTTTTTGAAATATTCTTCAGAACAAAGCGCACTAGTTGGTATCTTTATTCTATGGGTCATCACCAACGACAAAGTGGATCTAGCACAGTGAGGAGACACAGGGTTAAACATTATCATTAAACATCAATATTATGTCCATACTACTATATGCTCTGATCATATACATTGTTCTACTACAAAAAGGCTGAAACGCACCAGTCATTTAAAGCGAATGTAGGAAATCTGTCATAATAAATCAAGGTTGTGTAAAGACATCTGATGTTCCTTAATAAGTATCAGAGACCATATTATGAGATATAATGTTTAACTATTATATGGTCCTGCTTGTATAGATAGAATTCCATAGTACCCTGTGTTATGAATGTTTAGTAATTAAATGTTGTTCTATATGGGTACACTGTGTTATGTGATAAAAGGAAGATGGTACTTCTCTGTGGTATTGTTAAGGTGGTATAAGCAGATATTGATTCAGTGTGATCAGAGACCATATCATAATAATCTTAGCACATCCCCGTCTCTAGTGTGATATATCGTTTCATAACATAACACAGAAGATTCGGGACGTGTCCTGGAGATTGTAAGATTAGTAATCATTTTGACGTTTGGTTGTACTTATTAGTGATAATTTTACGATGGCAACTGTGTGGTACTTATTTAGGGCGAAAAGGACACACTGACCACACTGATCGTAAACACTGTCCAAAGCAAGGCCGTTGAAATATAATCTGGCCGTTTGGCACCCCTGTGTCAAACCCAGCGCTGGTCAGAGACATGATAGAGTTAGGTCACAGGGTTGTATTCACGTGTTTTAGACGGGCACCGTGTACAAAGGGTCGTTCCCGTACAACGCATCAAGAGCATATTAGATTGATTACCTATTACCTGCTTTGTGTACGAACCATTTGTTTACCTGTGCACCTTACTTTAGCCGTTTCCTGCTTCTGACAAGTTTATGGTGTTTTCCTAACTTTGGATTCACGTCATCATTAGTGCTCAGTGTTTACCCAGACTCTGACGAACTTCTGAAGAATTAACCAAACTTCCCTTTCGTCATGTAAGTCATTTTGTTTGGTAGAACAGGCGTAGATTGTTAAAAATAACCAGCCAATCACAACAGGCCTAACGTCATTTGGAACTCCTCGGACTCACCAGCTCTGCGAGGCTGGCAGTGATGGTATGTATCCATGTTGAAGGTTATACGAGACACCTTCTGCTGCCCCTTTCGAGCCTGTTTATCATCAAATGCGCTATTTTCAGTATTCATGCTGCACTGGAAAGAACACGATTGTTTCTCAATGTTTAGTTCAACGCCAGATTGGTAGGACTAACGTCCAATTTTCTGACATGTACTGTCGTTGTGAATAACAATACAGACACACGTCTGGTGCAGGAAAATCATGTTCAACATCCTCAGATTTGTTATTCGTGGTCTCCTTGACTCGAAATTAGTTTACGGGATGAATTGGTCTTCATCACCCTTTGCCTCTCGTAAGATGCCAACATAGGATCAGCTGGTCAGGTTCACTAACTTAGAATATACACTTACTTTGGGCGATGTGGGGTGTCACTGGATTGTCTGGTACAGATTCGAACATTTCACAGACAGCGATTATAGGCTGGAATTGTACAGAGTGTTGTCAGTGAGTTCAACACCAAACTGAAATATCTCAGCATCCGTCGTGCATGTCGTGGGCAAATAAAGGGATCAGGTCCTAGATTGTTTAAGCTCTCTTAGCGCTGAGAGAGTCGTAAGTTAATGTTAATGTATGGCACTTACGACTATCTCAGTGCTAAGAGAGCTTGGAAAATCTAGGCCCAGATGACCAGGTTCCGTTATGTCAGTCATCGGTTTCTCGGTCCAAATTTGACAACGTTTATTATAAGACAAGGGAAGGATACTGGTTTTTATTAATCGTAGATGGTTGTCGAGTTTGTGGTACCTGCAGAAAATATAGGTCACTGGATTGCCTGGTCCAAACTCGATAATTTGCCGAGTGCGGCTTTATGCGACAAACAGATGACATTTCTTCTTGACAAGAAGTATATCCTACAATCACTGAACCGCGTTATTTTCCCTTCTGTCCTGCCCTTTCTTGAATGATAAAGCCATATATGAAGCAAGTCTTGATTTCCTCCAATTCAGAATCCCCCTTCTCCGTGGCGTTCCTTTTCAGCTGCATATGTAATTCAGAAACAAAACCCCATATTGGCTTTTTATAAACTGTCAACTGACCCTGTCGTCATTCAGTCCATGGAAATGTCCATATGTTCTGGCGGCCACCCCGACACTGACCAGTATCATTAGGCCTCTCAGTTAGTTGGGACACTCTATACGCCAGTTGCTTTCAGGCATGTCATTCAGTTTCCAGCGTTGATATAGGCTGTTCAACAAGTTCAAGGTCACCCATACATGGAAACTAGGCTGTAAGTTCCAACACCCACCAGCCTGTCAAACTGTAGGCTCGTGAAAAAAATCACGTGTTCTTTAATTTCGCGTGAGTAGAATATGTACCTTCAAGTACATTTACAGAGCCATGGGTCAACACAACCTGCACCTTCCCAGAAACAAATATTGTTTTAATAACACGTGCTCCCCGGCTTTAGAAAATCTGACATTAACTATCTTCTGAGTTATGTGTATCGGGGCGCAGGGACAATTACTTGGCCGTTACGTTCCCCCCGAAGGTTATAAACCATTCCCTGGATCAGGTCGAGCAAGAAGAAGCGCGATTTGATGGATTACCAATGGAGCTAGTTTGTGATCGCCGGTTACGTTACTCAGCAATATGTCTCATCATTAAGGACCATGTATAAGAGGGCAGAGTTTCATCTATCGACATTTTACGTACGCGAGCAAACTAGGCAAACGCTCTCGTGAATACTAACAAATTTGAAAAGGTTTCATCTTGGTATGCGATCGTGACCAAAACTCCGATCGTCTATCTGTACAGAAAATTTGCCTCGCTTGGCTTGGATTTCTGATAACCGAATCGACTTTTCATTAGATTCCTAAAGAATTGGTATGACTTTGGCCCGAGAGATCATATCGATTATTTCTGAAGAGGTATCGCAAGACTCGCTGAGAGGGCAGACGGTATTTGGAAGGAGCAGACGACACAACGGTTTTGTGTGTCAAGAAGCAGATGAGAGAGGCGATTTGTGCGTTGTGACATTATCTCTGAGATTAGTAGATGTGTAGTGGTGTTATTCCTCGGTCAGTCGATCTAATAACATTCACAACTTCCGTTGCACGTAGACTTCTTAATACCCAAATTATCCAGTAAAGAAATGGTTAAGTTCGCCATGGGAAGGCATTATCTTCAAGAGCTGAATCTGATACTGAAATATATCTCACTTTTTTCTTGATTTTCGTCTCTCGTATATTCAGTTTTTGTTCGACTGCCATTTTAAACTTCAATGTACGTTTAGTGAATGTGTGAGAGAGTTACGGATATTTCTTATAATGAAAGAAGATGTAGAATTTGTATCTTAAAGTTGATAGTGACAAAAACATCAAGTTATCGGTAATGGTCTCTGGAACTCATTCCTCAACCCTTCTCGTACAGTGGAGTATATCTACAGTGGTGGCCAGTTAGGATTTTATCAACGACTTACTGTGAGTGAGTGATTGGGTGAGTGAGGGATAGAGTGAGTGAGAGGTGATTTGGTAAGTGAGTGGGTTAGTGACTGGGTAAGTGATGGGCGGAGTCGTATGAGTGAGTGATCGGGTTAGTCAGTGAATGAGTAAGTGATTGTGTGAGTGAGGGATAGAATAAGTGAGTGATTGGGTGAGTGATGATTTGGTGAGTGGGTTAGTAACTGAGTGAGAGGGATAGAGTCGAGTGAGTGAGTGAATGGGTGAGTGAGCGGGTGGATGAGTGATTTGGTGAGTGAGTAAATGATTGGGTGAGTGAGTGAGTTTAGTTTTACGCCGCACTCACAGTATTCCAGCCATGGGTTCATGTGTGAGTGAGTAAACGAATGAATGAATGAATGGCGTGTACGTGATAGTACCAATCAGAGTTCATAAAAGTTAGTTAAAAGAAATTATCCATCAAAGAATTGCGGAAAATCTCTGTGAATTAATTATTAGCGATATTCCTCAATCGAGTCTCGACTTCATTGTTTAGGATGTATTTTCATATTCCTCTCTAGTAGTTGTGTTTGTGCTTGACGTTCATCTCAAGAAACGAGGTGACGTTCATCTCAAGAAACGAGGTGACGTTCATCTCAAGAGACCAGTACCAGTGCGTAATGAAGGCCTTATATCCTAACAACATATCACACACAGGGTACCAAGCAACATCTGTCCACCCACACTAACCAGCAACCTTGAAGAGTGAGTGAGTATGTTTTGAGCAACATTCTATCAATATTCCGGCAGGGGACATCAGAAATGAACTTCACACATTGTACCCATGTTGAAAATCGAACATTCCTTTGGCATGACGGGCGAACGCTTTAACCATCAGGCTAACCCACCGCCCTGCAGTCTAGAACAACTTTGTTCTGTGTCAAAGATTAATGTCGGAAAACAGCAGATGTCCTGTTTTCACAGTGACTGAGTATGAATGCAAACCCATTTCAGCAATATTCCATTGCAAGGGGCACTAAGACAGACTATGGCGTTGTACTCATGGCAGGAGTTGAACCGGAGTGGGTCAACATGATAACCCCCAGAAAAGTGAGTATCAAGTATTAGATCAATTAGAGAATGGGGTGCATATGGAGATTCGAACCCGGTCGGTCTTTCTCGTAATGAGCGCTTTAACTATTAGACTACCCTACTGCACTTCATTTATGTACGACCCGTGAAGGTCCCGGGGTAGAATAGGCCTTCAGCAACCCATGCTTGCCATAAAAGGTGACTATGCTTGTCATAAGAGGCGACTAACGGGATCGGGTGGTCAGGCGCGCTGACTTGGTTGACACATGTCATCGTTTCCCAATTGCGCAGATCGATGCTCATGTTGTTGATCACTGGATTGTCTGGTCCAGACTCCATTATTTACAGACCGCCGCCATATAGCTGGAATATTGCTGAGTGCGGCGTAAAACTAAACTCACTCACCCACTCACTCACTCGTTTATGTACGATATAGTGTGTGCGCTGTTTGTCGGAATCAAATAAGGAACAAGAGGCGGAGTCTGTGGGATGCTGGAGGGTTAGAGTAGCATGGACCCTACCCACAAAACGTTCGTAGCATTGTGCCGTTCGTAAGCCCATTATAAAGACTAGAATTACAAGAAGTCGTTTCGATCGCTTTGTGAATTCGACACCTAGATGTGAGAACTTGACCAACGTACTTATAAATGCAGAGCGTAAATCCTAAAGTGTAAAGAGCAAATTCCTATAATCATTATTCATTGGCAATAAAATTTGATCTTTTTCTAAAGTTTTTGGCATTTGAAATCTTATTGTAAACCAAAAGTCACTGTGTTCTGTAATATGATTGGTTAAAAAACATGATCAAATGGTATTAGATTCCAGGAAACTGCAAGACTATTTACTGCGTACTGACACGTAGAAACCTCGCAAACAATTGTTTTGTTGCGTCACCAACAGTGGTGACGTCATTCAAATCATATTGTGACGTAACGTTAGAATGACGTCACAAATGAGCAACTCCACATGCTACCATGGGAACCAGCTGAAACTGCCAGCTGATGACACTTCACTGCTGTACTTGTTCTCGATGTAAACGAGTGCAGACAGTAAAACCCTTTGGTTTCCTTTTGTGTTTACAATGTCGATAAACATCATGTGTTGGCCATGATGTTTATCTCCTAACTGAAGCACGGGAACGCGTCACGTTGTGTTGTTCCGCTCTGATTCGCCACCCGATGTTAGCTTGGTTGATTCACAGCTGTTTGGTGGTGCTCTATGCTGATTGGCTAATGGTTTGGTAGGCGTTTCATTTTATGTAAATTAGTCACCTGAGTCATGTCACGCCATTACCGAATTCTTACACCGAAAATGTTAATCGGGGTAACAAAGATATCTGTTTGGATGAATTTGATTGTGTTTAAATAAAATATTGTTGAAAGACTTTAGTATTTGTTGTTGAATTTAATTATATTTATATTATAACTTTTGTAAGAATCCGCTACGCGGATTCATACAGTTTGCACATCGGTTTTTAGTTTCATACCTCAATGCAACGAAAGAAATACACAGCCAACCCTTAAGTGAATAGTCTTGCAGTTTCCGGGAATCTAATACCATTTGATCATGTTTTTCAACCAATCTGAGTACAGAACACAATGACTTTTGGTTTACAATAAGTTTTAAGCAACTATAAACACATAATCACTCTTCGCAAATAATGCACAGTTTAGTGGAGAGATAGTCTGTTACCCATGGTCTCTTTTTATGCGGGTTTCGTGACGTCAACATCTGTAATAACGTCACATAAATCTGGTTTGACGTCACAAAGGATGTAAAGTCGCGTTGCAGCTGGTTCTGAAATCAGTGAAACAAATAAATTGATCCTGAAATAAAACAAAATAGAAAAAATAGAGAAGTGATTAATAATACCAAGGCCCCCGTGAGTAATAAACAGCAGTAACTGGTATTTGTGAGAACCGGAGGCATTGCATAATACGGGTAATAGGTAGAGGCAAGATTGATCACTTTCAAATGCAAACACGTGGAGGAGCAAAGGGCGAGTTGAATGACGTGAATCATGACATATAACAAAGTTGCCCGAGAACACAATCAATACCTCCAAGATTCCATTCAATCGGAAAAAGCGGCAAAATTACTTGCAACTGTTGTGCATAAAAGCTCTAAATGGATGTCCATTTTGGACTTCAGGTTATACATTAGTGACAAGAGTGAACGAGAACCTACCAGTGTCTGTGTCAGCTTCCGCCATTATCAGCTCTGTACTGTATTCTCGAAACTACGATTAATATCTTAATGTACAGTAGACATGACAATCACGTTGTCGATATTACCTCGTGTAAATGGATTAATAATTAATTGATCACTGATATATACACCTGGAAATTAATCAATCACCCCGCCAATCAAAATAATTTAGCACAGGATGTAAGTTTTAGAAATGAGCAAATTGAATTCACCAATTATATATTGTGACCCTTCCCTATACACTTCCATTTCTAGTACCAATGCGCTTGATTTTGCACGTAATTCACGTCTACAATACTACGGAAGACATGACGAAAACACATACTGGTTGTAACTACTGGATGCTCATATTTCCCCGTATCAGCTGTATGTGCATTATCATGGCACGTCTTAGATCGTCTGAAGTGTTCAGGGGGTGTTATTGGAGTGTAAAATGCAGGAACGTCTTATATGGAAATTGGACGTCAATACGGACGTAACCATACAGTAAATTCGCGTGATGCACCAGCTCCTTCATGTACTACAGTGAATCCTGTTGTGCAAAGCAGTGTAACTAGCAGTGTCACAGTCACCAATTATATATTGTGACCCTTCCCTATACACTTCCATTTCTAGTACCAATGCGCTTGATTTTGCACGTAATTCACGTCTACAGTACTACGGAAGACATGACAAAAACACATACTGGTTGTAACTACTGGATGCTCATATTTCCCCGTATCAGCTGTATGTGCATTATCATGGCACGTCTTAGATCGTCTGAAGTGTTCAGGGGGTGTTATTGGAGTGTAAAATGCAGGAACGTCTTATATGGAAATTGGACGTCAATACGGACGTAACCATACAGTAAATTCGCGATTGAGTTGAAATACCGAGGAGCAAATGGAGTTAAGGACAGGCCACGCCAAGGTCTATCTCACAAGACATCCTGGCGGGAAGGTGCGGCGTTATTAAGTCTCGTTACGATGCGTCAGTTTGACAACAGCGCAGTTCCAGACGAACACTGACGAACGATCTGAGCCTGAGCCTAGTCTGTCTCACAGTCCCTGAACCATATTATTCTCCATTCTGCCTAGCCCCCTCTTCAATGCTAAAACCCTAAATGAAGCAAGTCTAAATTTCCTCAGGTTAATTGCATTTCTTTTGCTGTTCAGTATATATTCAATCTCTTCACCAAATAACAGGCCAAGACAGAAGGTCTATCGGTTGCCTTAATGTAGGTTTTTGATGCACCAGCTCCTTCATGTACTGCAGTGAATCCTGTTGTGCAAAGCAGTGTAAGTAGCAGTGTCACAGTCCCTGATCCACAGGCCTTCTATGCAATGCTACAGCTCTAAGTGAAGCAAGTCTATATTCCCTCAGGTTCTGAGTCTCTGGTCTCCCTGGGGCTCTTTTTCACTGTATATGGGTGAGTTTGTTACCATCTAAATCATATATATTCAGAGGCTAAGCATTAGTCTATGCCAGAGCCGTGAGACGTCATCTGAAAACTATTGATTTCTGATCCCAAAGACCAATCAAACATTCCTAGAAGTGGATCGTTTGGTAACATTGCATCATGTCGAAAAGTCCATGTTTCAGATGAAAATTTGTCTCTATTACACATGACGGACGCCTGCAAATGCAACCGTGGCTGCGCATAACGTTCTAGAGTGAATGGGTTTGGTTTTACGCCGCTTTAGCAACATCAGTGGATTGGAATACCAGAAATAGTCTTCGCACATTGCACCTATGTGGGGATTCGAATCATGGTTTTGGAAGTGTCAAGCTAACACTTTAAAGGGTAGGCTACCTCACTGCCCCACAACATTCTAGTGACTCCATTTGGTTGGGGATCTCTATTGGCCACTACGGGGACGAGTTTCATTCCACCGTAAAGCTGTTTATTTGTTTGAACCTATTGTTCAATGTGGAACGGGATTGGGTACAAGTTATGTATTTTATTACTGTCCGCTTCCATCAGAAACATGAACCATAATGGATGGACGTAACGAATGTTTATAATAAGACATAATATTCATTACTTCATACAATGTACATGACAAGCCAAATTGTCAGTACTTTGTAATTCGTAGTATTTACCAGAGCAGGGTTGCCGTAAAAAATGGTATCAGTGTCTAAGAGAACATTTGATAGTTCAAAGCTTTGCTTCAGATCAAAACTGCAGCTGACAATTTTTGAACATTTTAAAAAGATTTGGTTTGCATCTTCCACTGGAGCACCACAGTTGCAAGCTTTATTATCTGGTAAATTAACACGAAAAAGATCTGCATCTAATGAACTACACGAATGTCTTAACTTTGTAGTATATTTGCCTTTCTTTCACCAAACAGAAAATATTGTTGGATCTTTGTCATTGTTTTTCAGAACAAATCTGATTTAAACAATGATTGATTGTAAAGTTGACTTGATCCGTATGCATGATAGTCTTATAGAGTCTCGGCATCACCTCGACATCCTGGAGACGTCCTTTATCCACTAGTTTGACAATCATGCATTAACCACTTAACCTGTCTCGTAGATGGGGGTACCAGATCTCCATGGATCTGTTTTAGAATACTTCTGTCCGAATGCCATCGAAACAATACACAACAAAACAATTGTTTGCGATGTTTCTACGTGTCAATACGCAGTGACTAGTCTTGCAGTTTCTGGGAATCTAATACCATTTGATCATGTTTTTCAACCAATCTGATTACGGAACACAATGACTTTTGGTTTACAATAAGTTTAAGCAACTATAAACACATAATCACTCTTCGCAAATAATGCACAGTTTATTGGTGAGATAGTCTGTTACCCATGGTCTCTTTTTATGCGGGTTTCGTGACGTCAACATCTGTAATAACGTCACATAAATCTGGTTTGACGTCACAAAGGATGTAAAGTCGCGTTGCAGCTGGTTCTGAAATCAGTGAAACAAATAAATTGATCCTGAAATAAAACAAAATAGAAAAAATAGAGAAGTGATTAATAATACCAAGGCCCCCGTGAGTAATAAACAGCAGTAACTGGTATTTGTGAGAACCGGAGGCATTGCATAATACGGGTAATAGGTAGAGGCAAGATTGATCACTTTCAAATGCAAACACGTGGAGGAGCAAAGGGCGAGTTGAATGACGTGAATCATGACATATAACAAAGTTGCCCGAGAACACAATCAATACCGCCAAGATTCCATTCAATCGGAAAAAGCGGCAAAATTACTTGCAACTGTTGTGCATAAAAGCTCTAAATGGATGTCCATTTTGGACTTCAGGTTATACATTAGTGACAAGAGTGAACGAGAACCTACCAGTGTCTGTGTCAGCTTCCGCCATTATCAGCTCTGTACTGTATTCTCGAAACTACGATTAATATCTTAATGTACAGTAGACATGACAATCACGTTGTCGATATTACCTCGTGTAAATGGATTAATAATTAATTGATCACTGATATATACACCTGGAAATTAATCAATCACCCCGCCAATCAAAATAATTTAGCACAGGATGTAAGTTTTAGAAATGAGCAAATTGAATTCACCAATTATATATTGTGACCCTTCCCTATACACTTCCATTTCTAGTACCAATGCGCTTGATTTTGCACGTAATTCACGTCTACAATACTACGGAAGACATGACGAAAACACATACTGGTTGTAACTACTGGATGCTCATATTTCCCCGTATCAGCTGTATGTGCATTATCATGGCACGTCTTAGATCGTCTGAAGTGTTCAGGGGGTGTTATTGGAGTGTAAAATGCAGGAACGTCTTATATGGAAATTGGACGTCAATACGGACGTAACCATACAGTAAATTCGCGTGATGCACCAGCTCCTTCATGTACTACAGTGAATCCTGTTGTGCAAAGCAGTGTAACTAGCAGTGTCACAGTCACCAATTATATATTGTGACCCTTCCCTATACACTTCCATTTCTAGTACCAATGCGCTTGATTTTGCACGTAATTCACGTCTACAGTACTACGGAAGACATGACAAAAACACATACTGGTTGTAACTACTGGATGCTCATATTTCCCCGTATCAGCTGTATGTGCATTATCATGGCACGTCTTAGATCGTCTGAAGTGTTCAGGGGGTGTTATTGGAGTGTAAAATGCAGGAACGTCTTATATGGAAATTGGACGTCAATACGGACGTAACCATACAGTAAATTCGCGATTGAGTTGAAATACCGAGGAGCAAATGGAGTTAAGGACAGGCCACGCCAAGGTCTATCTCACAAGACATCCTGGCGGGAAGGTGCAGCGTTATTAAGTCTCGTTACGATGCGTCAGTTTGACAACAGCGCAGTTCCAGACGAACACTGACGAACGATCTGAGCCTGAGCCTAGTCTGTCTCACAGTCCCTGAACCATATTATTCTCCATTCTGCCTAGCCCCCTCTTCAATGCTAAAACCCTAAATGAAGCAAGTCTAAATTTCCTCAGGTTAATTGCATTTCTTTTGCTGTTCAGTATATATTCAATCTCTTCACCAAATAACAGGCCAAGACAGAAGGTCTATCGGTTGCCTTAATGTAGGTTTTTGATGCACCAGCTCCTTCATGTACTACAGTGAATCCTGTTGTGCAAAGCAGTGTAAGTAGCAGTGTCACAGTCCCTGATCCACAGGCCTTCTATGCAATGCTACAGCTCTAAGTGAAGCAAGTCTATATTCCCTCAGGTTCTGAGTCTCTGGTCTCCCTGGGGCTCTTTTTCACTGTATATGGGTGAGTTTGTTACCATCTAAATCATATATATTCAGAGGCTAAGCATTAGTCTATGCCAGAGCCGTGAGACGTCATCTGAAAACTATTGATTTCTGATCCCAAAGACCAATCAAACATTCCTAGAAGTGGATCGTTTGGTAACATTGCATCATGTCGAAAAGTCCATGTTTCAGATGAAAATTTGTCTCTATTACACATGACGGACGCCTGCAAATGCAACCGTGGCTGCGCATAACGTTCTAGAGTGAATGGGTTTGGTTTTACGCCGCTTTAGCAACATCAGTGGATTGGAATACCAGAAATAGTCTTCGCACATTGCACCTATGTGGGGATTCGAATCATGGTTTTGGAAGTGTCAAGCTAACACTTTAAAGGGTAGGCTACCTCACTGCCCCACAACATTCTAGTGACTCCATTTGGTTGGGGATCTCTATTGGCCACTACGGGGACGAGTTTCATTCCACCGTAAAGCTGTTTATTTGTTTGAACCTATTGTTCAATGTGGAACGGGATTGGGTACAAGTTATGTATTTTATTACTGTCCGCTTCCATCAGAAACATGAACCATAATGGATGGACGTAACGAATGTTTATAATAAGACATAATATTCATTACTTCATACAATGTACATGACAAGCCAAATTGTCAGTACTTTGTAATTCGTAGTATTTACCAGAGCAGGGTTGCCGTAAAAAATGGTATCAGTGTCTAAGAGAACATTTGATAGTTCAAAGCTTTGCTTCAGATCAAAACTGCAGCTGACAATTTTTGAACATTTTAAAAAGATTTGGTTTGCATCTTCCACTGGAGCACCACAGTTGCAAGCTTTATTATCTGGTAAATTAACACGAAAAAGATCTGCATCTAATGAACTACACGAATGTCTTAACTTTGTAGTATATTTGCCTTTCTTTCACCAAACAGAAAATATTGTTGGATCTTTGTCATTGTTTTTCAGAACAAATCTGATTTAAACAATGATTGATTGTAAAGTTGACTTGATCCGTATGCATGATAGTCTTATAGAGTCTCGGCATCACCTCGACATCCTGGAGACGTCCTTTATCCACTAGTTTGACAATCATGCATTAACCACTTAACCTGTCTCGTAGATGGGGGTACCAGATCTCCATGGATCTGTTTTAGAATACTTCTGTCCGAATGCCATCGAAACAATACACAACAAAACAATTGTTTGCGATGTTTCTACGTGTCAATACGCAGTGACTAGTCTTGCAGTTTCTGGGAATCTAATACCATTTGATCATGTTTTTCAACCAATCTGATTACGGAACACAATGACTTTTGGTTTACAATAAGTTTTAAGCAACTATAAACACATAATCACTCTTCGCAAATAATGCACAGTTTATTGGTGAGATAGTCTGTTACCCATGGTCTCTTTTTATGCGGGTTTCGTGACGTCAACATCTGTAATAACGTCACATAAATCTGGTTTGACGTCACAAAGGATGTAAAGTCGCGTTGCAGCTGGTTCTGAAATCAGTGAAACAAATAAATTGATCCTGAAATAAAACAAAATAGAAAAAATAGAGAAGTGATTAATAATACCAAGGCCCCCGTGAGTAATAAACAGCAGTAACTGGTATTTGTGAGAACCGGAGGCATTGCATAATACGGGTAATAGGTAGAGGCAAGATTGATCACTTTCAAATGCAAACACGTGGAGGAGCAAAGGGCGAGTTGAATGACGTGAATCATGACATATAACAAAGTTGCCCGAGAACACAATCAATACCGCCAAGATTCCATTCAATCGGAAAAAGCGGCAAAATTACTTGCAACTGTTGTGCATAAAAGCTCTAAATGGATGTCCATTTTGGACTTCAGGTTATACATTAGTGACAAGAGTGAACGAGAACCTACCAGTGTCTGTGTCAGCTTCCATTATCAGCTCTGTACTGTATTCTCGAAACTACGATTAGTATCTTAATGTACAGTAGATATGACAATCACGTTGTCGATATTACGTCGTGTAAATGGATTAATAATTAATTGATCACTGATATATACACCTGGAAATTAATTAATCATCCCGCCAATCAAAATAATTTAGCACAGGATGTAAGTTTTAGAAATGAGCAAATTGAATTCACCAATTATATATTGTGACCCTTCCCTATACACTTCCATTTCTAGTACCAATGCGCTTGATGTTGCACGTAATTCACGTCTACAATACTACGGAAGACATGACGAAAACACATACTGGTTGTAACTACTGGATGCTCATATTTCCCCGTATCAGCTGTATGTGCATTATCATGGCACGTCTTAGATCGTCTGAAGTGTTCAGGGGGTGTTATTGGAGTGTAAAATGCAGGAACGTCTTATATGGAAATTGGACGTCAATACGGACGTAACCATACAGTAAATTCGCGATTGAGTTGAAATACCGAGGAGCAAATGGAGTTAAGGACAGGCCACGCCAAGGTCTATCTCACAAGACATCCTGGCGGGAAGGTGCAGCGTTATTAAGTCTCGTTACGATGCGTCAGTTTGACAACAGCGCAGTTCCAGACGAACACTGACGAACGATCTGAGCCAGAACCTAGTCTGTCTCACAGTCCCTGAACCATATTATTCTCCATTCTGCCTAGCCCCCTCTTCAATGCTAAAACCCTAAATGAAGCAAGTCTAAATTTCCTCAGGTTAATTGCATTTCTTTTGCTGTTCAGTATATATTCAATCTCTTCACCAAATAACAGGCCAAGACAGAAGATCTAACGGTTGTCTTAATGTAGGTTTTTGATGCACCAGCTCCTTCATGTACTACAGTGAATCCTGTTGTGCAAAGCAGTGTAAGTAGCAGTGTCACAGTCCCTGATCCACAGGCCTTCTATGCAATGCTACAGTTCTAAGTGAAGCAAGTCTATATTCCCTCAGGTTCTGAGTCTCTGGTCTCCCTGGGGCTCTTTTTCACTGTATATGGGTGAGTTTGTTACCATGCATCTACATCATATATATTCAGAGGCTAAGCATTAGTCTATGCCAGAGCCGTGAGACGTCAGCTAAAAAGTGTTAATTTCTGATCCCAAAGACCAATCAAACATTCCCAGAAGTGGGTCGTTTGGTAACATTGCATCATGCCGAAGAGTCCATGTTTCAGATGAAAATTTGTCTCTATTACACATGACAGACGCCTGCAAATGCAACCGTGGCTGCGCATAACGTTCTAGAGTGAATAAGTTTGGTTTTATGCCGCTTTAGCAACATCAGTGGATTGGAATACCAGAAATAGTCTTCACACATTGCACCTATGTGGGGATTCGAATCATGGTTTTGGAAGTGTCAAGCTAACACTTTAAAGGGTAGGCTACCTCACTGCCCCACAACATTCTAGTGACTCCATTTGGTTGGGGATCTCTATTGGCCACTACGGGGACGAGTTTCATTCCACCGTAAAGCTGTTTATTTGTTTGAACATATTTTGTTCAATGTGGAACGGGATTGGGTACAAGTTATGTATTTTATTACTGTCCGCTTCCATCAGAAACATGAACCATAATGGATGGACGTAACGAATGTTTATAATAAGACATAATATTCATTACTTCATACAATGTACATGACAAGCCATATTGTCAGTACTTTGTAATTCGCAGTATTTGACAGAGCAGGGTTGCCGTAAAAAATGGTATCAATGTCTAAGAGAACTTTTGATAGTTCAAAGCTTTGCTTCAGATCAAAACTGCAGCTGACAATTTTTGGACATATTAAAAAGATTTGGTTTGCATCTTCCACTGGAGCACCACAATTGCAAGCTTTATTATCTGATAAATTAACACGAAAAAGATCTGCATCTAATGAACTACACGAATGTCTTAACTTTGTAGTATATTTGCCTTTCTTTCACCAAACAGAAAATATTGTTGGATCTTTGTCATTGTTTTTCAGAACAAATCTGATTTAAACAATGATTGATTGTAAAGTTGACTTGATCCGTATGCATGATAGTCTTATAGAGTCTCGGCATCACCTCGACATCCTGGAGACGTCCTTTATCCACTAGTTTGACAATCATGCATTAACCACTTAACCTGTCTCGTAGATGGGGGTACCAGATCTCCATGGATCTGTTTTAGAATACTTCTGTCCGAATGCCATCGAAACAATACACAACAAAACAATTGTTTGCGATGTTTCTACGTGTCAATACGCAGTGACTAGTCTTGCAGTTTCTGGGAATCTAATACCATTTGATCATGTTTTTCAACCAATCTGATTACGGAACACAATGACTTTTGGTTTACAATAAGTTTTAAGCAACTATAAACACATAATCACTCTTCGCAAATAATGCACAGTTTATTGGTGAGATAGTCTGTTACCCATGGTCTCTTTTTATGCGGGTTTCGTGACGTCAACATCTGTAATAACGTCACATAAATCTGGTTTGACGTCACAAAGGATGTAAAGTCGCGTTGCAGCTGGTTCTGAAATCAGTGAAACAAATAAATTGATCCTGAAATAAAACAAAATAGAAAAAATAGAGAAGTGATTAATAATACCAAGGCCCCCGTGAGTAATAAACAGCAGTAACTGGTATTTGTGAGAACCGGAGGCATTGCATAATACGGGTAATAGGTAGAGGCAAGATTGATCACTTTCAAATGCAAACACGTGGAGGAGCAAAGGGCGAGTTGAATGACGTGAATCATGACATATAACAAAGTTGCCCGAGAACACAATCAATACCGCCAAGATTCCATTCAATCGGAAAAAGCGGCAAAATTACTTGCAACTGTTGTGCATAAAAGCTCTAAATGGATGTCCATTTTGGACTTCAGGTTATACATTAGTGACAAGAGTGAACGAGAACCTACCAGTGTCTGTGTCAGCTTCCATTATCAGCTCTGTACTGTATTCTCGAAACTACGATTAGTATCTTAATGTACAGTAGATATGACAATCACGTTGTCGATATTACGTCGTGTAAATGGATTAATAATTAATTGATCACTGATATATACACCTGGAAATTAATTAATCATCCCGCCAATCAAAATAATTTAGCACAGGATGTAAGTTTTAGAAATGAGCAAATTGAATTCACCAATTATATATTGTGACCCTTCCCTATACACTTCCATTTCTAGTACCAATGCGCTTGATGTTGCACGTAATTCACGTCTACAATACTACGGAAGACATGACAAAAACACATACTGGTTGTAACTACTGGATGCTCATATTTCCCCGTATCAGCTGTATGTGCATTATCATGGCACGTCTTAGATCGTCTGAAGTGTTCAGGGGGTGTTATTGGAGTGTAAAATGCAGGAACGTCTTATATGGAAATTGGACGTCAATATGGACGTAACCATACAGTAAATTCGCGATTGAGTTGAAATACCGAGGAGCAAATGGAGTTAAGGACAGGCCACGCCAAGGTCTATCTCACAAGACATCCTGGCGGGAAGGTGCAGCGTTATTAAGTCTCGTTACGATGCGTCAGTTTGACAACAGCGCAGTTCCAGACGAACACTGACGAACGATCTGAGCCAGAACCTAGTCTGTCTCACAGTCCCTGAACCATATTATTCTCCATTCTGCCTAGCCCCCTCTTCAATGCTAAAACCCTAAATGAAGCAAGTCTAAATTTCCTCAGGTTAATTGCATTTCTTTTGCTGTTCAGTATATATTCAATCTCTTCACCAAATAACAGGCCAAGACAGAAGATCTAACGGTTGTCTTAATGTAGGTTTTTGATGCACCAGCTCCTTCATGTACTACAGTGAATCCTGTTGTGCAAAGCAGTGTAAGTAGCAGTGTCACAGTCCCTGATCCACAGGCCTTCTATGCAATGCTACAGTTCTAAGTGAAGCAAGTCTATATTCCCTCAGGTTCTGAGTCTCTGGTCTCCCTGGGGCTCTTTTTCACTGTATATGGGTGAGTTTGTTACCATGCATCTACATCATATATATTCAGAGGCTAAGCATTAGTCTATGCCAGAGCCGTGAGACGTCAGCTAAAAAGTGTTAATTTCTGATCCCAAAGACCAATCAAACATTCCCAGAAGTGGGTCGTTTGGTAACATTGCATCATGCCGAAGAGTCCATGTTTCAGATGAAAATTTGTCTCTATTACACATGACAGACGCCTGCAAATGCAACCGTGGCTGCGCATAACGTTCTAGAGTGAATAAGTTTGGTTTTATGCCGCTTTAGCAACATCAGTGGATTGGAATACCAGAAATAGTCTTCACACATTGCACCTATGTGGGGATTCGAATCATGGTTTTGGAAGTGTCAAGCTAACACTTTAAAGGGTAGGCTACCTCACTGCCCCACAACATTCTAGTGACTCCATTTGGTTGGGGATCTCTATTGGCCACTACGGGGACGAGTTTCATTCCACCGTAAAGCTGTTTATTTGTTTGAACATATTTTGTTCAATGTGGAACGGGATTGGGTACAAGTTATGTATTTTATTACTGTCCGCTTCCATCAGAAACATGAACCATAATGGATGGACGTAACGAATGTTTATAATAAGACATAATATTCATTACTTCATACAATGTACATGACAAGCCATATTGTCAGTACTTTGTAATTCGCAGTATTTGACAGAGCAGGGTTGCCGTAAAAAATGGTATCAATGTCTAAGAGAACTTTTGATAGTTCAAAGCTTTGCTTCAGATCAAAACTGCAGCTGACAATTTTTGGACATATTAAAAAGATTTGGTTTGCATCTTCCACTGGAGCACCACAATTGCAAGCTTTATTATCTGATAAATTAACACGAAAAAGATCTGCATCTAATGAACTACACGAATGTCTTAACTTTGTAGTATATTTGCCTTTCTTTCACCAAACAGAAAATATTGTTGGATCTTTGTCATTGTTTTTCAGAACAAATCTGATTTAAACAATGATTGATTGTAAAGTTGACTTGATCCGTATGCATGATAGTCTTATAGAGTCTCGGCATCACCTCGACATCCTGGAGACGTCCTTTATCCACTAGTTTGACAATCATGCATTAACCACTTAACCTGTCTCGTAGATGGGGGTACCAGATCTCCATGGATCTGTTTTAGAATACTTCTGTCCGAATGCCATCGAAACAATACACAACAAAACAATTGTTTGCGATGTTTCTACGTGTCAATACGCAGTGACTAGTCTTGCAGTTTCTGGGAATCTAATACCATTTGATCATGTTTTTCAACCAATCTGATTACGGAACACAATGACTTTTGGTTTACAATAAGTTTTAAGCAACTATAAACACATAATCACTCTTCGCAAATAATGCACAGTTTATTGGTGAGATAGTCTGTTACCCATGGTCTCTTTTTATGCGGGTTTCGTGACGTCAACATCTGTAATAACGTCACATAAATCTGGTTTGACGTCACAAAGGATGTAAAGTCGCGTTGCAGCTGGTTCTGAAATCAGTGAAACAAATAAATTGATCCTGAAATAAAACAAAATAGAAAAAATAGAGAAGTGATTAATAATACCAAGGCCCCCGTGAGTAATAAACAGCAGTAACTGGTATTTGTGAGAACCGGAGGCATTGCATAATACGGGTAATAGGTAGAGGCAAGATTGATCACTTTCAAATGCAAACACGTGGAGGAGCAAAGGGCGAGTTGAATGACGTGAATCATGACATATAACAAAGTTGCCCGAGAACACAATCAATACCGCCAAGATTCCATTCAATCGGAAAAAGCGGCAAAATTACTTGCAACTGTTGTGCATAAAAGCTCTAAATGGATGTCCATTTTGGACTTCAGGTTATACATTAGTGACAAGAGTGAACGAGAACCTACCAGTGTCTGTGTCAGCTTCCATTATCAGCTCTGTACTGTATTCTCGAAACTACGATTAGTATCTTAATGTACAGTAGATATGACAATCACGTTGTCGATATTACGTCGTGTAAATGGATTAATAATTAATTGATCACTGATATATACACCTGGAAATTAATTAATCATCCCGCCAATCAAAATAATTTAGCACAGGATGTAAGTTTTAGAAATGAGCAAATTGAATTCACCAATTATATATTGTGACCCTTCCCTATACACTTCCATTTCTAGTACCAATGCGCTTGATGTTGCACGTAATTCACGTCTACAATACTACGGAAGACATGACAAAAACACATACTGGTTGTAACTACTGGATGCTCATATTTCCCCGTATCAGCTGTATGTGCATTATCATGGCACGTCTTAGATCGTCTGAAGTGTTCAGGGGGTGTTATTGGAGTGTAAAATGCAGGAACGTCTTATATGGAAATTGGACGTCAATATGGACGTAACCATACAGTAAATTCGCGATTGAGTTGAAATACCGAGGAGCAAATGGAGTTAAGGACAGGCCACGCCAAGGTCTATCTCACAAGACATCCTGGCGGGAAGGTGCAGCGTTATTAAGTCTCGTTACGATGCGTCAGTTTGACAACAGCGCAGTTCCAGACGAACACTGACGAACGATCTGAGCCAGAACCTAGTCTGTCTCACAGTCCCTGAACCATATTATTCTCCATTCTGCCTAGCCCCCTCTTCAATGCTAAAACCCTAAATGAAGCAAGTCTAAATTTCCTCAGGTTAATTGCATTTCTTTTGCTGTTCAGTATATATTCAATCTCTTCACCAAATAACAGGCCAAGACAGAAGATCTAACGGTTGTCTTAATGTAGGTTTTTGATGCACCAGCTCCTTCATGTACTACAGTGAATCCTGTTGTGCAAAGCAGTGTAAGTAGCAGTGTCACAGTCCCTGATCCACAGGCCTTCTATGCAATGCTAAAGCTCGAAGTGAAGCAAGTCTATATTCCCTCAGGTTCTGAGTCTCTGGTCTCCCTGGGGCTCTTTTTCACTGTATATGGGTGAGTTTGTTACCATCTACATCATATATATTCAGAGGCTAAGCATTAGTCTATGCCAGAGCCGTGAGACGTCATCTGAAAACTATTGATTTCTGATCCCAAAGACCAATCAAACATTCCTAGAAGTGGATCGTTTGGTAACATTGCATCATGTCGAAAAGTCCATGTTTCAGATGAAAATTTGTCTCTATTACACATGACGGACGCCTGCAAATGCAACCGTGGCTGCGCATAACGTTCTAGAGTGAATGGGTTTGGTTTTACGCCGCTTTAGCAACATCAGTGGATTGGAATACCAGAAATAGTCTTCGCACATTGCACCTATGTGGGGATTCGAATCATGGTTTTGGAAGTGTCAAGCTAACACTTTAAAGGGTAGGCTACCTCACTGCCCCACAACATTCTAGTGACTCCATTTGGTTGGGGATCTCTATTGGCCACTACGGGGACGAGTTTCATTCCACCGTAAAGCTGTTTATTTGTTTGAACCTATTGTTCAATGTGGAACGGGATTGGGTACAAGTTATGTATTTTATTACTGTCCGCTTCCATCAGAAACATGAACCATAATGGATGGACGTAACGAATGTTTATAATAAGACATAATATTCATTACTTCATACAATGTACATGACAAGCCAAATTGTCAGTACTTTGTAATTCGTAGTATTTACCAGAGCAGGGTTGCCGTAAAAAATGGTATCAGTGTCTAAGAGAACATTTGATAGTTCAAAGCTTTGCTTCAGATCAAAACTGCAGCTGACAATTTTTGAACATTTTAAAAAGATTTGGTTTGCATCTTCCACTGGAGCACCACAATTGCAAGCTTTATTATCTGGTAAATTAACACGAAAAAGATCTGCATCTAATGAACTACACGAATGTCTTAACTTTGTAGTATATTTGCCTTTCTTTCACCAAACAGAAAATATTGTTGGATCTTTGTCATTGTTTTTCAGAACAAATCTGATTTAAACAATGATTGATTGTAAAGTTGACTTGATCCGTATGCATGATAGTCTTATAGAGTCTCGGCATCACCTCGACATCCTGGAGACGTCCTTTATCCACTAGTTTGACAATCATGCATTAACCACTTAACCTGTCTCGTAGATGGGGGTACCAGATCTCCATGGATCTGTTTTAGAATACTTCTGTCCGAATGCCATCGAAACAATACACAACAAAACAATTGTTTGCGATGTTTCTACGTGTCAATACGCAGTGACTAGTCTTGCAGTTTCTGGGAATCTAATACCATTTGATCATGTTTTTCAACCAATCTGATTACGGAACACAATGACTTTTGGTTTACAATAAGTTTTAAGCAACTATAAACACATAATCACTCTTCGCAAATAATGCACAGTTTATTGGTGAGATAGTCTGTTACCCATGGTCTCTTTTTATGCGGGTTTCGTGACGTCAACATCTGTAATAACGTCACATAAATCTGGTTTGACGTCACAAAGGATGTAAAGTCGCGTTGCAGCTGGTTCTGAAATCAGTGAAACAAATAAATTGATCCTGAAATAAAACAAAATAGAAAAAATAGAGAAGTGATTAATAATACCAAGGCCCCCGTGAGTAATAAACAGCAGTAACTGGTATTTGTGAGAACCGGAGGCATTGCATAATACGGGTAATAGGTAGAGGCAAGATTGATCACTTTCAAATGCAAACACGTGGAGGAGCAAAGGGCGAGTTGAATGACGTGAATCATGACATATAACAAAGTTGCCCGAGAACACAATCAATACCGCCAAGATTCCATTCAATCGGAAAAAGCGGCAAAATTACTTGCAACTGTTGTGCATAAAAGCTCTAAATGGATGTCCATTTTGGACTTCAGGTTATACATTAGTGACAAGAGTGAACGAGAACCTACCAGTGTCTGTGTCAGCTTCCATTATCAGCTCTGTACTGTATTCTCGAAACTACGATTAGTATCTTAATGTACAGTAGATATGACAATCACGTTGTCGATATTACGTCGTGTAAATGGATTAATAATTAATTGATCACTGATATATACACCTGGAAATTAATTAATCATCCCGCCAATCAAAATAATTTAGCACAGGATGTACGTTTTAGAAATGAGCAAATTGAATTCACCAATTATATATTGTGACCCTTCCCTATACACTTCCATTTCTAGTACCAATGCGCTTGATTTTGCACGTAATTCACGTCTACAATACTACGGAAGACATGACGAAAACACATACTGGTTGTAACTACTGGATGCTCATATTTCCCCGTATCAGCTGTATGTGCATTATCATGGCACGTCTTAGATCGTCTGAAGTGTTCAGGGGGTGTTATTGGAGTGTAAAATGCAGGAACGTCTTATATGGAAATTGGACGTCAATACGGACGTAACCATACAGTAAATTCGCGATTGAGTTGAAATACCGAGGAGCAAATGGAGTTAAGGACAGGCCACTCCAAGGTCTATCTCACAAGACATCCTGGCGGGAAGGTGCAGCGTTATTAAGTCTCGTTACGATGCGTCAGTTTGACAACAGCGCAGTTCCAGACGAACACTGACGAACGATCTGAGCCAGAACCTAGTCTGTCTCACAGTCCCTGAACCATATTATTCTCCATTCTGCCTAGCCCCCTCTTCAATGCTAAAACCCTAAATGAAGCAAGTCTAAATTTCCTCAGGTTAATTGCATTTCTTTTGCTGTTCAGTATATATTCAATCTCTTCACCAAATAACAGGCCAAGACAGAAGATCTAACGGTTGTCTTAATGTAGGTTTTTGATGCACCAGCTCCTTCATGTACTACAGTGAATCCTGTTGTGCAAAGCAGTGTAAGTAGCAGTGTCACAGTCCCTGATCCACAGGCCTTCTATGCAATGCTACAGCTCTAAGTGAAGCAAGTCTATATTCCCTCAGGTTCTGAGTCTCTGGTCTCCCTGGGGCTCTTTTTCACTGTATATGGGTGAGTTTGTTACCATGCATCTACATCATATATATTCAGAGGCTAAGCATTAGTCTATGCCAGAGCCGTGAGACGTCAGCTAAAAAGTGTTAATTTCTGATCCCAAAGACCAATCAAACATTCCCAGAAGTGGGTCGTTTGGTAACATTGCATCATGCCGAAGAGTCCATGTTTCAGATGAAAATTTGTCTCTATTACACATGACAGACGCCTGCAAATGCAACCGTGGCTGCGCATAACGTTCTAGAGTGAATGAGTTTGGTTTTATGCCGCTTTAGCAACATCAGTGGATTGGAATACCAGAAATAGTCTTCACACATTGCACCTATGTGGGGATTCGAATCATGGTTTTGGAAGTGTCAAGCTAACACTTTAAAGGGTAGGCTACCTCACTGCCCCACAACATTCTAGTGACTCCATTTGGTTGGGGATCTCTATTGGCCACTACGGGGACGAGTTTCATTCCACCGTAAAGCTGTTTATTTGTTTGAACATATTTTGTTCAATGTGGAACGGGATTGGGCACAAGTTATGTATTTTATTACTGTCCGCTTCCATCAGAAACATGAACCATAATGGATGGACGTAACGAATGTTTATAATAAGACATAATATTCATTACTTCATACAATGTACATGACAAGCCATATTGTCAGTACTTTGTAATTCGCAGTATTTGACAGAGCAGGGTTGCCGTAAAAAATGGTATCAATGTCTAAGAGAACTTTTGATAGTTCAAAGCTTTGCTTCAGATCAAAACTGCAGCTGACAATTTTTGGACATATTAAAAAGATTTGGTTTGCATCTTCCACTGGAGCACCACAATTGCAAGCTTTATTATCTGATAAATTAACACGAAAAAGATCTGCATCTAATGAACTACACGAATGTCTTAACTTTGTAGTATATTTGCCTTTCTTTCACCAAACAGAAAATATTGTTGGATCTTTGTCATTGTTTTTCAGAACAAATCTGATTTAAACAATGATTGATTGTAAAGTTGACTTGATCCGTATGCATGATAGTCTTATAGAGTCTCGGCATCACCTCGACATCCTGGAGACGTCCTTTATCCACTAGTTTGACAATCATGCATTAACCACTTAACCTGTCTCGTAGATGGGGGTACCAGATCTCCATGGATCTGTTTTAGAATACTTCTGTCCGAATGCCATCGAAACAATACACAACAAAACAATTGTTTGCGATGTTTCTACGTGTCAATACGCAGTGACTAGTCTTGCAGTTTCTGGGAATCTAATACCATTTGATCATGTTTTTCAACCAATCTGATTACGGAACACAATGACTTTTGGTTTACAATAAGTTTTAAGCAACTATAAACACATAATCACTCTTCGCAAATAATGCACAGTTTATTGGTGAGATAGTCTGTTACCCATGGTCTCTTTTTATGCGGGTTTCGTGACGTCAACATCTGTAATAACGTCACATAAATCTGGTTTGACGTCACAAAGGATGTAAAGTCGCGTTGCAGCTGGTTCTGAAATCAGTGAAACAAATAAATTGATCCTGAAATAAAACAAAATAGAAAAAATAGAGAAGTGATTAATAATACCAAGGCCCCCGTGAGTAATAAACAGCAGTAACTGGTATTTGTGAGAACCGGAGGCATTGCATAATACGGGTAATAGGTAGAGGCAAGATTGATCACTTTCAAATGCAAACACGTGGAGGAGCAAAGGGCGAGTTGAATGACGTGAATCATGACATATAACAAAGTTGCCCGAGAACACAATCAATACCGCCAAGATTCCATTCAATCGGAAAAAGCGGCAAAATTACTTGCAACTGTTGTGCATAAAAGCTCTAAATGGATGTCCATTTTGGACTTCAGGTTATACATTAGTGACAAGAGTGAACGAGAACCTACCAGTGTCTGTGTCAGCTTCCATTATCAGCTCTGTACTGTATTCTCGAAACTACGATTAGTATCTTAATGTACAGTAGATATGACAATCACGTTGTCGATATTACGTCGTGTAAATGGATTAATAATTAACTGATCACTGATATATACACCTGGAAATTAATTAATCATCCCGCCAATCAAAATAATTTAGCACAGGATGTAAGTTTTAGAAATGAGCAAATTGAATTCACCAATTATATATTGTGACCCTTCCCTATACACTTCCATTTCTAGTACCAATGCGCTTGATGTTGCACGTAATTCACGTCTACAATACTACGGAAGACATGACAAAAACACATACTGGTTGTAACTACTGGATGCTCATATTTCCCCGTATCAGCTGTATGTGCATTATCATGGCACGTCTTAGATCGTCTGAAGTGTTCAGGGGGTGTTATTGGAGTGTAAAATGCAGGAACGTCTTATATGGAAATTGGACGTCAATATGGACGTAACCATACAGTAAATTCGCGATTGAGTTGAAATACCGAGGAGCAAATGGAGTTAAGGACAGGCCACGCCAAGGTCTATCTCACAAGACATCCTGGCGGGAAGGTGCAGCGTTATTAAGTCTCGTTACGATGCGTCAGTTTGACAACAGCGCAGTTCCAGACGAACACTGACGAACGATCTGAGCCAGAACCTAGTCTGTCTCACAGTCCCTGAACCATATTATTCTCCATTCTGCCTAGCCCCCTCTTCAATGCTAAAACCCTAAATGAAGCAAGTCTAAATTTCCTCAGGTTAATTGCATTTCTTTTGCTGTTCAGTATATATTCAATCTCTTCACCAAATAACAGGCCAAGACAGAAGATCTAACGGTTGTCTTAATGTAGGTTTTTGATGCACCAGCTCCTTCATGTACTACAGTGAATCCTGTTGTGCAAAGCAGTGTAAGTAGCAGTGTCACAGTCCCTGATCCACAGGCCTTCTATGCAATGCTAAAGCTCGAAGTGAAGCAAGTCTATATTCCCTCAGGTTCTGAGTCTCTGGTCTCCCTGGGGCTCTTTTTCACTGTATATGGGTGAGTTTGTTACCATCTACATCATATATATTCAGAGGCTAAGCATTAGTCTATGCCAGAGCCGTGAGACGTCAGCTAAAAAGTGTTAATTTCTGATCCCAAAGACCAATCAAACATTCCCAGAAGTGGGTCGTTTGGTAACATTGCATCATGCCGAAGAGTCCATGTTTCAGATGAAAATTTGTCTCTATTACACATGACAGACGCCTGCAAATGCAACCGTGGCTGCGCATAACGTTCTAGAGTGAATGAGTTTGGTTTTATGCCGCTTTAGCAACATCAGTGGATTGGAATACCAGAAATAGTCTTCACACATTGCACCTATGTGAGGATTCGAATCATGGTTTTGGAAGTGTCAAGCTAACACTTTAAAGGGTAGGCTACCTCACTGCCCCACAACATTCTAGTGACTCCATTTGGTTGGGGATCTCTATTGGCCACTACGGGGACGAGTTTCATTCCACCGTAAAGCTGTTTATTTGTTTGAACATATTTTGTTCAATGTGGAACGGGATTGGGCACAAGTTATGTATTTTATTACTGTCCGCTTCCATCAGAAACATGAACCATAATGGATGGACGTAACGAATGTTTATAATAAGACATAATATTCATTACTTCATACAATGTACATGACAAGCCATATTGTCAGTACTTTGTAATTCGCAGTATTTGACAGAGCAGGGTTGCCGTAAAAAATGGTATCAATGTCTAAGAGAACTTTTGATAGTTCAAAGCTTTGCTTCAGATCAAAACTGCAGCTGACAATTTTTGGACATATTAAAAAGATTTGGTTTGCATCTTCCACTGGAGCACCACAATTGCAAGCTTTATTATCTGATAAATTAACACGAAAAAGATCTGCATCTAATGAACTACACGAATGTCTTAACTTTTTAGTATATTTGCCTTTCTTTCACCAAACAGAAAATATGTTTGAACTTTGTCATTGTTTTTCAGAAACAAATCTGATTTAAACAATGATTGATTGTAAAGTTGACTTGATCCGTATGCATGATAGTCTTATCGAGTCTCGGCATCACCTCGACATCCTGGAGACGTCCTTTATCCACTAGTTTGACAATCATGCATTAACCACTTAACCTGTCTCGTAGATGGGGGTACCAGATCTCCCTGGATCTGTTCTGGAATACTTCTGTCCGAATGCCATCGAAACAGTTCAGAGTCTAGATCTTAATCCTACAGAACATCTAGGCTGTCAGGTTAGACAGGCAGCCACATTCCAAACATGAATTTGATTGTGCATTGTATGAGGAAGTTACCAGAATATCTCAACGTCAAGCGCGCTGTCTGGCTCATGAATACACAATGGCCTTGTGAAAACGGTCAGATGCAAAAGTTAATATTTAGGACTACCATTTCGTGGTGGTAGCCACTTCAGTAGCCAGTGGTAGCCAGTTCACACTTATAAGAGGGGTCGAGACAATAGTGGGTCTGGACTAACAGCAGTCAGGCTTCTTGTAGAAGCAGCTGTGGCTGAGTAGCTTAGGTCGCCGACTTTGCATTACTCACTGATAGTGTCGGTTCGAATCCTGTGAGGGACGGTGGGATACATGGTGGAGTGGTCAAAGCGTTCGCCGAATATCCAGGATCGATTCCCCGTGGGCACAGAGCGTGAAGCCAATATCCGGAGTCCCCTGTGGCGTAAGGCTAGATTCATCCACTAAGTCAATCCGAAAACAGAATATTTACTTCACTGAGAAACTGTACCCCAAGATATAACATTTGCATCCGATTCGTGGGCTGTGGGGCGTTTGCATGGTGGTATCGTGTGCAGAAGCTGGGATATTGCGCCACGTAATGACAAAGGTGTCTGTCTAATCTATGGACGGTGATTCAAGGAGTCCTGATCGAGCTGATTCTCGCTTATCCAGAATATTAAACACAGACTGTTGTAATAATATATCTAATCGACGTCTCGAAATATTTCCAGCTTGATTCTTGACGCTGTAGGGTCTGAAACTAAGGCTCACCTATTGTAAATCACTCGTCTAACTTTACAGGCTTAAACATCACACAAATACACTTGTCAGACAAAGTAATTTTTAATTTTTTAAATTGTATCGGGGTTGTATGTCGAACTGTTGGGTGATGGAATACTGCCGACCGTGACATAAAAGTATACAGATGTTGTAAGGGAGGCTACTGCTTCCGTTGTACTGGCAGAGCGCACGGATCGCCCTGTCCGCTCTCGAAGTGAAAGATTTTATGCACCCTCGATGTCTTGATTAGTTATATGGTAGAATTTCAACTCATTGATAAGAGTTCGACAAAAGACACACTGAACACCTTTAAGACTATAGTCACATGTTAATTCTATACTTTATCAAAGACCACATGCATGGGAGTATGTTTCAGTGCGTATGTATCAAACTTGATATTGTCACCATGACGATATAATTCGTCCCTTTACTGTAACAGAAGAAACCAGTGGATATTTTATTCAACAGCCATGATTATATATTCTCGACAGGCCAGTTCCAGTAAATATATGCACAAATGTACTAGAATATGATTTTGTCGGTAAACCATGGCAAAGTACGCGGCCAAAATTAGTAATATGCAAACCGTAAAGTTCTTGAATTGTCTTGATGCCTTTCATGACGTTCATACACCTCCAGTGACTCTACTCTACTGTTCTCGGGGGACACCTTTTTCGTAATATCTCTCAAATCTGATATAATCTCGCTTCCTCGGGCAATTATTTGAAAAATGTCCCATTGTTTCAGGAAAGTTCCTCTGACCCGTGCATTATCTTAATAATGTCTCTCTGCCCCCGACATTATCTTAATAACGTTCCTCCACACCGGAACTTTGAATTACTTGTTTTGAAGTTTGATGATGATGAAGATGGTGATTTTTCGATTTTAACGCTAAGTGTTTTTTTTTAGTTTAGTAACAAATACATCCAGTTAAAAATTGAAACATTGGCCCCCAGTTATGATTTTAAGTCTGCAAGGAGGTCCAGTGAGATGTGAAATTCAAACCCTGATGAAACCTAGACTTTTCTTTTCGTTTAGACTTTTAGCATTGCAGGGACGGCTCGGCAGTAGGGAAAATGATGTGGTCTTGGGACCTCAGACAGCCTAGGCTCACCCTTGTCAGGTGTAATAACTTAGAAAATAACAATAAGATAACAACTTACTTGTTGAGGAATAACTTAAATCATCATTCTTTATGGCGGAGAGAGAATAGTAACAAACAAAGTCATTCATTAAATAACGTTTTCAAGAAATATTATGTTATATAGACTCTAAGTATTTACACTGTCAGGCAGCATCTAAGACCCAATTTTCAAGGAACGTAACTCTAACTTTTAACATAAATGTCACACATGCGCAGTATGCAATTTGTAGCGGACGACGCTTCGGTCCAAATTCATACGCGAAGTCTTGTGTATTTCGCTGGTCGCAACCTTATCAGGTTGTTTCGATTTCATCTTCATATGTGGCGTTACAATATAGAGTCTACAAACCACGACACTTGAGCTTAGGACATAAAATGTTGCTAAAACGTGATATTTACGTTGCAATAATTTCAACGCAAAATTCCATTCATCTAATCGGAAGTAACCTATTTCACAGTATTTAAATATGAACACGCGAAGTCATAAAGTGCTATAGGATACGCGAATAAAATAGCTCTATGGGCGAAAACACCAAGAATGCAAAATAGCCGTCACATCCACTAGTCATAAATAAAGTTTTGCAATGTAACACAAGGAGAGTCGGTGTAAAACATCATATTTGTTTAATACGGAAGAAGAACGACGGAAGCGCGCACCTGTCATGTGACTTTCTTCGCCCAATCACCGATACGTTTACAACTTGTATACGCTCAGCTGCCATGCTTGGTTTACGAGCGAAATATCAAACTGACAAGAACATATACGTCCATTTGGTCGTTATCGTGTCCTCATTTTTATTCCTGTTAAGTGTTTATGGTCAAGAAGGAAGGTAAGAACCACGACTTGCCGGATGACAACATTTTGTGTTTGTTACAAGCTTGGGTTGATGAAATTATTTGCCCAACCGTCAGACGTACTACTGTGTTGTCGTTTCGTGTAGAATGTTGTTGTGGCCGTTTTTTTCAGATGTATCCTTTGGGGAGTCATTTGAACAGCGGTATACATACACGTAACTAACCCATACAAACGCGATCATCTGCCTACATATATCAGCTATATGTGGTTTAGCCATCCCCGTGGGTAAGATTTTGGCACTTTGCCAAACTAGAACCCGAGAGGGGTTAGGAACATCGTACAGCACGGTGTGGTATATTTCCTGTCGTTTTGTAAATATCGTTTCTTTATACTTTCGTTTTAGTCGCTGATCTGTTTGCTAGGTTCAGTATCAAATGTAAAATTTTTTATGTCCATGATCCCCGCCGTCCCCCATCTGTCAGACTGAAATTGAAAAGCGGTTTGTATACATCGTGCATAGAAAAAAAAAATATAAAAAAACGGCCATAAAGTCGTATGTGTGTTAATTATCGGTAAAGCCCATTAGTTGAAAATGGAAAAGGGTCAACTTCATTACACACTACCAGAAAATAATAATTGTACTTGCCCTAATCTGAAAGCAAACAAATGTGAGGAACCAAGTGTTTGTGTTTATTGGGCCTTGTTATGATGTTTACATAGATTATGTTGCTGATTTCTGCTGCCTTTTCATCAGAATCATGATTTTCAAACCTGTAGAGAAAGTTGTAGTTAACCGGTTTGTTAATGAAATTCTGTTGTATTTTTCTTTTGACAATTTACCATGTTCACAGTATCCACTTTTGTTTTAAGGTTTGTTGTTACAAGGTAGTCACAGTTTGAGTAAACTTAGTCCGGGTACCTTTCGTTACACTCCACTGCTGAGTTTAACAGAACTTTGTATTAGGTCATGTCAGGTAACTTTTGAGCGACCTATGACTGTCCAGTCAAACGCGAGAAGGCCGAATGGATTTAACCAATCAGACAACGGCTACTGTTTAGGGTTTTGCTAGTCACTGACACTGATCCCTTTGGTCTGCAGTATTTAATGATTAAGACTTTTTGATGACGTGGTTACCATTAGCTAACTTTTCTGTAAGCTGACATCCTTGAATATTGACAAAAACGCTATTCTCAGCGACTGTTTACTCACTGTTGACAGTATTGTAGCATGCTTCATGTCCATTACCAAGGAGCGATCGTATGGAAAATAGCATTCGGAATTGTTCGGATGCAAACCTTTCCGTGGTAAAAGTTCAGAAGGTATGTACGAATGTCCACTTTCGCGATGTGGTAAGCTGTGTTCTGATTGGTCAATCTCAAAAGTTACCTGGCGCGACCTCCTACTAGGTTTTGCTAGACTCCTAATGGAGTGTAACGAATAACACTGGGGCTAAGTTAACTTAGACTGAAGGTAGCAACAACTGTAGGAAAATAATCAATGGGGTTGCAAGGTTGCAACAACTTGGTTTGATTTATCGAAAATAGAATCTGACAGCATGGTTTCAGTTTTCAATATCCATTACCATTATTTCGATTTGATATAAACAAACCTGTTTAAAATATTTCCAAACTGTCAGAACATAATTTTGACTCCAGTTCATATCTGTTTCAAGCACTGAATTATGACGAATTGTGACTGGTTGACTCTGGGCTAATTAACCAATGATAACTGTTGTTAGTAGACATCGCCAAGTTGACAATGGATTTTTTGCTATTGAAGAGATGAAATTGTTGCAGCAAAGGATTGTTACCTTCCTTAAATCTGATTTTGCAATCTGTTCATTAAATACTCTTTCAGATATTCTCTGCTGTTGCCATTTGTGCCATCTATTTAGGATATACCTTTATAAGCAGCACATACATTTTGTTACTATTACTAAGAACATACGTTATGTGAAAATATGTTTTAGATTTGAAGCTATCTTGTATCTCTTAATGACAACAGTTTGAGATAAAATGATTCAGTTGAAAAGTATTCCCATCTTCCTAGTACACAGTCAAAGATAGACAAAAATGTACGTAACAGTCACCATGATGTTTACTAAGGGATGTCGATTTCAGGATATGATTTTGATTGGACTTAACAGGTTTGTTAATCCAGTGCTTTGTAATTGTACTTTGTAGCTCCATAATTCCAGAATGGTTTTGTAAGGATGGAAACTTGGGAAGATGAATGTACTCACCAGGAGTGATAAGCACCTTTCTTTTCATTCATTCCTTGCAAATTGTGACACTCGCCAGTACGGGTAGCTAGTGTAACCATTTCCAGTACAGAGTTATCAAAACGTCAACGTGGCAGGTGGGGTAGACAAATAGTTATAGTGTTTGCTCACGATGATGATGATTCAGGTTTGATTCCCCACATGGGTACATGCATGAAGCCCATTTCGGAGTAACAAACTGATATTGCTGGATTATTGCTAGAAGCAGAGTGAAAATAAACTCACTCTTGAAATCATCTGTATTGAAAGAAGCAGTCATAAAATGATATAGTGATAAGTGGTGTGTAAACAGGTACTATGTGCAAGTACTGATTATGCACAATGATAAACATTGAAGCAAACATACATTATAGTATGCACAAACATAACTGCATGTTTCTGTGTTGCCCCAAAAGTGTCAAAAGATGAAGAACTGGAAACAGTGAGTCGTATTCTCACAATTGAGGATCTGACATTGGTCCTTGTTGTATTCTGTACTTTCAGTCATACATTTTATTATAGATATGTCCGCTAAAACGTACAAATTTTACAGACAGTCACTTTTTGTGCAGAACTTAATGAGTATTTTTCGTTTTTCTGCTACAGATTAAATGAAGAACGCAGTTGATGTGTAATCTGTAATGGTCAGATATGTTTACACAAACCCAGTCATCATTTAAGTTGTCATTGCATTACTTAGATCACATCCAATACATGTAACACTTTGAGATAATTGTGTTCCAGTGTTCATATTAAAACTAAAACCTGCATAAATATAAAACCAAGCAAAAACATATTTTGTGTGTATGATTTGAACACAGATTCTGATCTAATTGATTTTAAGAAGTATCTTAAAACAACAACTTATGGAAAAAACCCAATGAATTTGGAAATGATTTGAGATTGTAATGAACAGTTCATGTGCCAAAAAATTGGACTGCCTATTAATAATTTTAAATAAATCTTTATTTGAAATTGACCTTTTTTGCATTTAACCAGAGACTGAGAAGAACTTTGACAATGGACCATTTTCAGGATTATTATCCATTTTCTGAATTTAGAATGCCCTTGTATCAATAGTAAACTTCAAAATTTTAAGGGTTCTTTTGTTATTTCTAATGTGTGAAATGACCCATGGCCCCTGCCTTTCCCAACCCTCGTTTTACAATGAAGTAACATTATTTTAGGAAAGGTGGTTGTCGTTATTCCAGTAAGCTGCAAGAGTCATAGGAAAAGTTTGAGAGGAATATGTCTGCCACGAGTAAATGTGTGCATAAGTAGGACATGCACCAAAGCTGTTTCTTGGAATCAGGCAGAATTATCACTCAATATCAGAACTTGCTGTCAAAATTTACAAATTTGCCAACAGAATTTAGATGTTTTTGTTGCTCTTTCCTTGTCAGGCTCTAATGTCTTGCTGTCATCAGTTACCTAACTGCATGCATTGACTTTAAACCTACTGGGTTGTTGGCACATTGCATGGCTGCCCAGTGCTGGACTCCGATAAGTTCATACTCATAAAGCCCTAATTGTTCGAAGGATCCTGATAATTGCTTTGAACCATTGAATTATGAATATTGACTCTTAAGTTATTTTGTTATGGTAAAAATAATTGTGTTGGGTATTCAGTGTGTTTTTACTCCTGTGGATCCAATCTGTTGGTTATTTTTTAATCAATCTGTGTATTGCTAAATACTTCATAAGGTGATTTCAATATTGTATACATTTGTTCTGCCCCAAGTGTGTGGCCATGGTAACATATTGCATAAACTGAAATGTACAAAAGTGTAATTTATTAAATGCAGTACAGAGAGCCTGATCTTATTCATTGTCAGTGCAGTAGTTAGTGATACCTGCATTCTGAGGTACCAATGGAGAAATAAGTGTACACTTTAATTGTTTGAAAAAGATACATTTGAGAATTGAGTATTGTTTAACAATAGTATATTTGGGTGTAGGATATTTAAAGTTAATTAGCTAATGTTGATGTATTTTGATCATGTTTTGCAAATAGACAGTTTATCTGTTGTCTAACAGAGAACTGAAATAGTACCTGTAAAACCATTATGTCATTACTCTGGATCCACATTGTCTGAAAACCTTAACAGCTTAAGAATGTTGGTACTCTACCATGCTTATTATGTGCAGCAACACCATGGCACTGATACGCTGTCCAGCCAGCCAAAATACATTTTGTGACTAAAACATGTAATATGAGATCAACCTGATTTGAAAACATGTTTCTGCTAATTGAAATGTGCCGACACAATCACACGCTCATTATATACATTCAACATGTTCAGTATCTATGTATCAGTATAATATGTTGTATAAACTTGAAGTGTGCCCCCTTGTTTTTAGAATAAATAGCAATCATGATAATCATTCTGAATTTATCATTACCAGAAGAAATGAGCATTTACATATTATACCATCATTCAATTTGGAAAAAAAAGGTATATTTCCCAAACAATACACATGCCGTAAAGGTACTGAGAACATTTTTAACTGTGCAGCCACACTAATATATGGGGTATTTTGAACCCTGATATTCAATTTGTGACATTTCAAACCTCATGCTCATTATAGTGAAAATGTCCTACAAAATCACTGGTATGCAATAGTGGTGTTGTGAAGAATTGAAATAATTTAAGATTGGTTGCAGTGACCAAACAACAGTTTTAATGATGGAACAAGAAGTTGTTATGGTGTGTTTCATTCTCAGAAAACTCATTTAACTTACCGAAAAGTCATGATTATTTCTCAGAGACTCTTGGAAGTTTATGTTCATGATATGTGATACCATCACTTTGAAAGCAACAAATTACATCGTTTTATACAGAATGTGAAATTTGCCAGTGCAGTTTGTGTAGTTTCTAAACTAAGAAAACATCAGGGAGCCACATGTTTTTTCTTTAGGTAAAATCATCAATCATCAGTTGTGAAATTTCAACCAATTTCCAGCACTAGTATGCTCTATACATGAACTGTATGTGAACTTCCCATTGCAGGTGATGAGTAGTGCTAATTTTCCAGGCGGTGGGGGTGAAAGACGTGGGGAGGACAAACCCGAAACCCTCCCTACAGCAGCCACGCCCACTTTAAGTGGCACACCTGCCCACATTCATGCTCAGCCGCATCAAGTGGACATCAAGTTACAGGTAATATAAAACCATAATTTTTCGCTTGCCCTGACTCACAATAGTATTTGCTTCTTTCTTCATCAGCATTCTGCAAGAATAGTGAAAACATCTCACCTGAACACACTAAAAAATTACATTTTATGATCATTTGATAATTATTTCAAGATCTATTTAAACCAGTTACAGCAAATATCACAGCAAACTGCAGATGAATGTTGAATGAGCATTGTAAAGCTATAGAAGCATAATATTGTGAAATTAGAAGAAGGAAGTTCATGTGTTAAAGTTAGTGTTAAATGAATCATTGATTTGTTCTCTAGGAAGAATTATTTACTGCAATTGTCTATAATGTATGAACAATTTACTGCCCAATTTATAATATTTTGAACTTAATATTCAGTTGTTTGTATTTTAGAAAATATGATTATTTTTTCTCTTATTCTTGAAAAAATATGAGAGGCAGCTCTATAAAACGAGAAATGTGATTGGGCTGGCTTAATGCCATAATAATCATGGTAATAGTAGTCAGTCTAATTTACAAATGTGTTATTTATATTGATCTATTTTTATCATAACACATACCTTGACTGATCATTTTTAGATTGATTTTTTTTGTTTTTTTGCAGACAATTAGACCGAAGATAAACCAGTCTGGGAGTTTAAGTCATCCACACCCCCAGTCATTAACAGCAATGTTGCCAACAGGTAATACAACCCAGTTGTGTGTAAAGATCAGGGGACAGGGTGGAAATCAAGGTTAGATATGGACTACAGCAACCTGTTCTTGTCATGAGACAACTAACATTGCAGATTTTGGTATTGAACAATAAACAGACAAACAGACAGAAGATGGATGTCTTCATATCCCACATGTTTGGTTCAGATGACTTCATTGTTTTCAGATCATGGTCAATCACTTGTCTATCTGGTCCAGTTTTGTTAATGTACAGTCAGGCCATATCAATCTGGACACTTTTGTTTTTCATCAAAAACGCTCGGATAGTGAACGTCAAGACAGTAGAGTTACTTCCCTTTGACATACGGAGACAATAACATAAGAACATATGGATGTATCAAATGAATGTATTATCTATTAATTGATTAAAATCATAAACTGATGACATGTTCAGTTCAGAATTAACTAATTAAAGTCCAGTTCTGGAGAGTGAAAGAAACACCAGATTAATGAATCGACGGTTAATGAGTTCAAATAGTAAATAAGATCAGTTACAGCTAGCTACTGCTCTGATATCACAGGAATCAGTTTATGAGGGTCCAGACTAGTGCAGCGTGACCATATGTGACTTGAATGTTGATGATGATGAAATTTATGGAAAAGCAAACAAGCAAGACATTCTAGGAACTGTATCAACTTTAAATCTTGGGTTTATGAACCTGGAATTTGTATTTTTTTCAGGGTTAGTGAGCAATCCGAGTGACGGGGTGCATGGTCATATCGCCACCACCGCATCGACTGGACTGTCGGCAGCTCCTCATGGCCAGTTGTCTGCTGCTGTATCCAATCTCGTTCATCTCAGTGCTTCAGTAGCAGGTGGTGCTACTCAGTCGCTAGGCAACGCCCTCCCCTTGAATGTCATCACGAGAAATGTGACTCCACGACCACAGTTTGCTTCACACTTACCCAGAGGTAACTTTCTTTACTCTAACTGTGAGACTAAGTATGTAGGAGTTGTTTATGTGAACAACTGACACCTGTCCTGTAATCCTTCCTTTACTCTCCAGTAATTTTCTTGGGGTCAGTTGGACCCCTTCACTTAAAAAGTAGGGGTCCAAAAGCAAACTGGAAGGGTCCATGAATCAGCTAGGGCAACTTGCATGTCGTCAACTGCTCAGTGAGATGTGTATTTCATTGAGTCTGGATCACAACCTAATGTTTTTTGAAATGATCGTCCATGAAGCATGTATAATTCTGTCAATGCAGCACATTTTGATGAGGCAGTCTGCTCCTTTGCCAGCCAGTATATATTCAGCATTGCAGATTGAACTGCACATTCCTTGTCATTCAGCACTTCAGAGACAACTGTACACATGTTCTGTCTGAGAGATGTAACTTGATTAGCAGAATTGTGGTCATCAGCCATTATGTGCCTGACCAGAGTGGAATGCCTATAATTATGGCAGCCAACAGTAAATGCATTGGTCTTGCTTTCAGAAATACAGACATGACAAGTCATGCCAAGTGATCTCTCAAATCTTAACCAGTTGTACTTTGTAAGCCAGCCACTTTTAAATCCCTTTTCAACTTTTTGTTTCTTTTGCAAAGGTTCGTTTTCTGTGTCATTTTTTTCAACGGTTTTCTCAGCTGGTAATGATTTTGAGTGGTAGTATTGCCAAACCAACTGACAAGACTTGCCCAAATTTGATGGCTTGTCATCGCGGGACTTCCTTATAAGGATGTGCCGTATTTCATGGAACGATAATAATATATAATAAATATAATAATAATAAGTCGTCTTTTATAGTGATTGCTCACAGTGCTTTTGATAAGACAGCTAGTCTAGAAAACAGGGTAAACAACAAACTTTCGTGGATGGTTATATATTCACTCACTCTGATGAATTCTAAGAAAAAGAGACACAAGTCTGTTGTAGAATATCAAAATATTTAGAGTCCATAAAAGAAAAACAATGCCTATATTCAAGTTTTTGCATTGATTCTGCATTATATTTGTTCGCACCGTTACCCCGTTCTGACGAATACCCTTGGCTTGCCTGGCTGTTTGGACAAGTCAATTTTCATTTCTGGTAATCAAATAATAGTATCTTACTTGTCCATGGACTACTAGATAACTGCAAATAAACTTGGATTTCATTTCTTATCTGCTCATAATGTAGCTATTACATTTTACAATAATAATTATTTAGAGCTATCGTTCTTTGAAATTTATCACTCTTGGATATATAGTCCAGTAAACATTAATATCAAACACTGTGTCACAAAGTCAGGGCAAGTGGAAAATTACTCAGGACAAGTTACTTTCTTGAAGTCACTTGCCCTGTGGCAGGTGGCCTTTAAAAATGATTTTGAACCCCAGTTGTGTCATTAGCCTTAGCCTGTTTTGTGCAGTAATTAGAGTAATTAGTTAGCAATATATAGAAGCCCCATGATTGAACTCTGTACCTGAATTTGGTGACTACTGTTTCTTGATAGGACATTTAAGTAAATGATGTACTGCTTCAAAAATATAATTAGCATAAAGTGGATGTACATATTCCAAGGGTATGGACAGAGGTAGTGTATGTGAGAGTTCATCAGACACTGATATTTCTGAAATGTTGTTGCCATTGTCATAAGCAGCACTGGTTGCCTGCCTCATTCCATGGTTTAGTGGATAGTGCAGAGGCCAGGAGACAGGGAGGATTGTTCCACCCGTGGCTGCATTGTACCAAAAGGTGTTGATGGATGTTGTTCACTCTGGTGCTCGGTATTAAGGGGTGAAAGGACTTGTCATATATATATAATTGTGTGTGTCTGTGTGTTTGTTTGTTTGTTTTTTTATTCTTGAATGTGAATTTTAACCCCTTTTATTAAACCTAACCTCAGTCCCACTCTTCATTACAGGAGCAATTGCTGCAGCAGCATTGTCAAAGACATCTGGCAACATTGCTACCGCGGCCCCAGCGGTGGTACGACCCCCAGTACAGATTCCAGTGTCATCAAGTGCTATCCACGGTGCAGGTGTTATCCCCACCATACAGCCCTCCCTGGGGCGATCACCCATACTCTCAGCCATCAAGCAGGCCACGCCCCCTTCAACACGGTCCCCTTCACCTGCTGTCAGTATCACAACCTCGCAGCAACCTGAAACTCATAGGTGAGTGTAACCATAGAAACCAGTGCCTAGAGTTTTTTAAGGTCTCTCAGTGCTGAATTAGTTGTTAATGCATACATTAACATTAACTTGTGACAATCCCAGTGCTTAGAGAGGTTAAAAATTCTAGGCTCTTGGGACTTAGAAAGTGGATTTCATAGTAACATCCATCATGGCACTCAGTCCAAAATGCTGTCTACTCACAGACTCCTTTCCTTCTGTAGGTCAAGCTTTGCCATTCATGGCCAGCCGCCAGCCACAAACACGCAAAACATCCAGATCACCCTGACGACAACGAGGTCGACGACGGCCATTGAGATTCCGAAGCCTGTCAATACCCACAGTCAGCAGAAGCCTCTGAATGTCCCCAACCCGATGTCCATACAAGCTCCATCCAAAGTTATTGTCTCACAGACTGTGAATCCACTGCTGCCTCATCTCGCTAAACCAGGTACAAACTCATTTTCTCCTTGAGCATTGGATGTCATATTATCAATCTCAACTCCCTTGGGAGTTGCTCCCTCTGTTGCTACAGTTAAACGTATTGAGTTTATTGTGGCTTTCTCATCTCATTCTATGCTTTGCTGTTGTTTCAGTGAGTCTGTCAATGACAGGACACATATCGTCAGTCAGTGCCACACCCCTGACACCTGGCTCCATCACAACTACCACAACCGTAGCATCAACACCATCAACAATACCTATTGGTGGGTCAGCTTGACATCATGTTTTCTCATGTATACTATATTATTATAGATAAGCCAAACTTTGAGGACCAAAAGAAAGCAGTCTGTTAGAAGGGGTTTAGCTTACAGGTGACACTTTCTTCAAACGTTTTTTGACATTTTGAGTAAAATTGATAAACTAGATTGCAAACATCAGTCTATGTATGCAAAAAAAGCATGCTTTGTTATTAGATAATGCAACACCAGGATTAACTTTCCTAATTCAATATGGATTTCTTGATGCTGATGACAAATTCCAATGTGAAAATGAGCAAGACTTGTCTACAGAATGTCTACAGAATATACCATTTTGATACTAATTCTAATGGTCAAGTTAAGACCTAAGCTGTACTATGAGATTGGCTTATCTAAGGTAATATGGGGGACATTGTTCAGATTTATATTGAATTGGTTGATGTGTATGAAAATCCTTCTGTAAACCCATCTTATTCCCGTCATTGAAGAAATGAAGGGTGACATACAACTATGACCATTGTTGTTGTCACAATGTCCTTTATACTGTATAATATGATTGTCCATTGTCATCGGACAGTGCATTTGCTGGTATTTCTAAAACTGTGAGCAGACCATGGTTTGCTTTGTCAGTTAACAATGGAGACCTGATATAGCAGTAAGAAATGGTGTGTATGCAATTCAAGTGCATTGTTTTATTTGTTAACACAGGGACAATTTGTTGGTTTGTTCAGGTCAAAGTTGAAAAAATAAATTGTTTAAGAGCCTCCATACTTGTCCCATTTACAGCCAAAGTCACCCCCCAACGTCAGCAACAAACCATACCCCAGCCCAACAGTGTGTCCCAGGCAACACCAGCCCAGGACCTAAGTCGAACAGAGGCCCCAACATCATCAACCACACACCCCCATGGGCAACCAGCTGGGGGGCTCTTCATTCCACAGGCTCACCGCATCCCAGCAACCACTGCACCAATCACAACGGCAGTAGCAGCAGCACCTTCTTCAACACCGCAGCAACAGGAAAAGTAAGTCTCTTTTTAGACTTGGTAGGAGAATCTCTCTATACAGGACTGTTCAGACTTTTTCTTTGTTGGTTTACTCAGATATTATTACCCAATTGGTGAACATTGAAGATCCAGTTCTTCTGCATCCATTGCTTGTCATGAGATCTAGGTAATGAGATTTGGTCATGTTAGCTGACAAGGGTTGATGGATGTCATTTATAATGTTTTTGGATTTCATTCATTGGAATGTCAAGACTTAATTATTTTCTCAGACAGCAATCACATAACTGTAAGTCCTCCTTGGGGTTCATGTAAGCATTTTTATGTCCATTAGAAATTCCTGCGACAGTTGTTACAATTGTCTTGTGAGACCACCCTTACATGGCCACTCCCCCCACTCGCATCTGGTTCGAAGCATTGTTGCACAAGCCAGATGATGAGCGCAGCAATGGGCGTCTGTAGGGTATGGCTATCCATTCCCAGATACTCTTTGGCAGCTCAGCGGGCGTTGCTCTCTCTGCCTTACCGGTTAGGTTCTACCTTATTTCTGGGGGCCCTGACAGTAGTCACGGAGGAAGTGGATTGCTCCTCTTCAAGCACGTAAGAACAAGGGCAAGGGGAAAGGAAGGGCAAGGCTGCCCTTTTCCGAGGAAGGGGAAGTCGACCACGACTTCCAAGTAAGTCTTCTTGACGAGTACTTAGTGATCCTGGTGCAGGCAGTAGTTACGCTGTCGTCTGGGATTCATTGCCTTTTACCCTACTTACTTGTGGGCGTCAGTCTCCTGTTATTCTTTCGGGAATGTGAGAGAGTTACATCAAATCCTGGTGTCCTGTCCACTCTCAGGGATGGCCTCGTGCCACACTGGAAGCAAGAGCCTCCCCATATTTACTAGGATTTCTAGCACTCCAGTGCTGAAGTCTCCGGAAAAGGTTGAATTCCTCCGTGCCGCAATCCAGTCGATACTAAACAAGGCATCCCACAACCCGAGTCAGGGATCCATACAATCAGTGATGGATATCCTCACCAAGTTAGGTTGGATTATCAGCCAACGCAGGATCCTGTTTTCTTGAGGGATTTTGAGACACTTCTAGGATTAGTTTCTTTGTCTCAAGAATGCATTACCAAAGTCCAGTCCCCCACAGGCTCAGCTTGACTTCAGTTGCTAGGCAGCATGGTGGCAATGGGTGGACATGGTCTGGCATGCGTGTGCGTGGATGAGATCCATGCAGCAAGCATTAGGACAGTGGTCCAGTCTAAGTAAACTTAGACTCAGTGCTTTTTATTAATCTCCACTACAGAGTCTAACAAAATCTAGTAGGAGGTCGCATCAGGTTGCATCAAATACTGGCCAACTTGCCTTTTTGGTGGCGGTCACATCTGGCAGACGTGTCTGTGACTTGCACGCTATGTCATTGGACTCGGAAATTACTGCGTTCCATAAGGATCAGGTAAGGATATGTTTAACTGATTCTTACCGCCCTAAGATCAGTCTTGTGTTGCATATCACAGCACCTATCAGTCTGCCTGCTTTTAAGGATCAGGTAAGGATATGTTTAACTGATTCTTACCGCCCTAAGATCAGTCTTGTGTTGCATATCACAGCACCTATCAGTCTGCCTGCTTTTAAGCCTCCTGCATCATCTGGTAACACATGCCGTAAGGCTCATGTGTTAGACATTAGAAAAACTGTCAAAGCATATATTAAGAGCAAAGTGTCTTTCTGTAAGGAGAAACAGCTATTCTGTTGTTACGGCTCTTTGGGGCTAACCGAGCATCTTCATCCGTCATTACCAACTTGACAAACATTTACCTGAACATGCTTGTTTTGGTCAGTCAGTTTTCCACAGTGGACATAGTAGCTTTGCTCAAGTTGATTGAGCTTTCCAGATGACTACATCTGTTGGCTCTTGGTGTCGGGTATCTATCAATTGCCCCCTTTTATCAGTAATGGTATTTGGTGGTGGCTTTTACTAATGTGATATGGTTAGGCTTTGTTTTGGCGAGTTCCCTGTATTTCCACACCTCCAAACCTTGGGGTGGGTGGATAGTGCATATAAGCTATGACAGCTGGGTCCTCAACTTTGTCAAGGTCATGCCTTGATTGACATCAGTTGTCAGATGACAAGGTAGGTGTCTTTTTCTATTTCCATTTCGCACTTCAACTCGAGAGACTGTGTTGGGAGACTGAATGCCACTCCCTGATTATTTGTTTTAGGGAGTCTGTCTAATGCGTATGTACCCCAAGGAGGACTTCTGATGAAAAAGAATTTATACAGACCTGTAGAGGTTATGAATCCTTTGAAAAAAATCCCTATTGGTTCCCACCCTCCTCCCCTCATTCTGTCTGATACGTTCAGCAAGAAAAGTGAGGTGCGAGGTCGTCAGCCAGAGCTATCTGCTCTTGGCTGTAGGGGGCCCTGTGGGCCCTGTATGGGTGGTTGTAGCAATTTTACATGGATTACATGGATACCGAACTTTCTGCTCTAGTGCTGTAGAATAGAACAATCTTCCTGAGCATCTCCGCCTGTGTACTGGAGTTCAGGAGCCAACTCAAGACATACCTCTACAACTTAGCTTTTCATCAGTGACCCCCAATAATCTCTCTACTTCACTAGTATATAGTGACCCCGGAGTATATATAAATAGCCCATTATTTTTGTTATAATTTGTACCTCAAGGAGGACTTTCTTGAAAAAAATTCATAATCTCTGCAGGTTTGTATAAATACTGCCAAAGTGAATTAGCAAATAAACAAATCTATCAGAAAAGAATGAAGCTTTATCAAGTTCCATTCTCACCACTGACATTGATCTGTTTCAGTCGGACTGTTGGCAATATCCCCCAGCTGCCCCACCTGTTCTCCCAGACTGAGCTGTGGCAGAGTCTACAGTACCAGCAGCTAGTGTACCAGCAGGTGGCAGCACAGGCAGCACAGAACCCCCTCGCTACCCCTATTACCACTCCAGGCACAGCGCCAGTCAGACCCAGCCCTGGGACCCTCATCTTCCCCCGACCACAGGTGGAACAGTCAGGTAGATATCCTTATGTCATGCTTTTGGTTTTGAGACTTTTTGCTGTTTAACTTTAGAAGCTTTACTTGATTAGAATAGAGTGATAAATTTGTGTTGCTAAACATGTAGTAGGGGGGATATAGTTTTAGGCTCTGTCTTAATACCTTAAGGACTGTTGACTAGAGTCTTTTCATATCTTGTACCGAGGTTCTTCACAGTATAAGAAGTCCCAGTTTCTTGACCTTCACCCTCATTTCAAGGTCACTCGGGGACTCTAGCATTTTACCCTTGTCACTGCAATATCTCAAGAACCATTCACTGGATTTTCTACATATTTGACACCAAGCTTCATCTGGGGAAGGTACAGAGCCCAGTTGGTTTTGGTGATCTTCGCTTAATTTTCAAGATCACAGGGACACTTTGAATATTTCTGCATGTTACCCATCATGTTAAACAAGTCAGTGCAATATCTCAAGAACCATTCACTAGATCTTCTACATATCTGACACCAAGCTTCAGCTAGGGAAGGCCAGTTGTTTTTATTGACCTTCACTTAATTTTCAAGGTCGCAGGAACACTTAGACCATTTCAGCATCTTACTCTGCATGTTAAGCTTATCTCAAAAACAGTTCACTAGATTTTCTTCATAGACTTTCAAGACTTCTTTTTAATACTATTTTGTCATATTTCATGCAACATGAAATTCATGTCAATGTCAAAATGAAATTCTGCCATGACTTCAGTAAATACTGGATTGTGATTGGTTAATCAAATTCATTCAGAGGTATATAATCACGTTATATACCTCTGATTTTCCAACACTTGTGTTTGATTAAAATATGAATATCATGGTTATTAGAATGGAGATAAATGTAATGTGTTGGAAAATCAGAGGTATATAACAAAATTATAATTGCTCTAAATTTTGTATTTAAAACCTGATGCTACGCGTAAATGGTGACATTTAACTTCATCTTAAACTACAACCTTCACTTTCATTACTTTTTAAGTTTGATTTGATAGATTGCAGCAAGGGATCATGTCGCCATAGTGACAAGGCCTGTTTAATTTCCTTTTATGTGGATTTGATTGAGCTGTATCGTGGGGGTGAAATTATCTGAAGGCAGATATCTTGATAGACATCTGTCACAGTCAGTGTCATGTTTTGATGATGCTAGCATCATTATCACTCATCATTTGCACGATGTTAGCAAAAAAATGTTCTGCTGTTTTCTCCCAAAATGTAGGTATGGGAGATGGGAGGTCCTACACCAAGGTTTTGGTATTAGAACAGCCACATAAGACATAATATTTGTGTTTCAGTTCCGAGCCAAAACCCAAACCTGGCTGCAACACTGCAGGCTCATGGGATGACGATGGGTCAGACCCAGACACTGAGGTTCAACTCCATGATGGTGCAAGTGGACCCACGCCATCCCATGTCCACCATGCACCCCCAGTTTGCCACAACGGCTGCTGCTGCCGCCGCAATCACCAGTGGGACATCTCTACCTCAGCAGGACAGTAAACCAAGTAAGATATTTGCTCCTAGTGGCTTTAATGGTTATACTTGCCATATATCAATTGAAAACTATATTAATCCAAATATGTTTCTGTGCTTGAATGTACTGAACAACATGTTGAAGAGAGGTGTAGTGTAGCACATCATTTGATTAATAAAGTCCAAAACCTGTTCATGAATCCTATGCATTTTGTCCAGTGGAGTTACACTTAAAGATGTACAAACTGAAACAGTTAAGATAATTATGGCCGTTAACTAGGATGCCTTTCTGATATTGCTGGAAAATGGACTAGAAGTCCTGTTTGCAATGACCTTATGTTTTCTGAGTATTTCCCTGTCATTGATTTTAGGTGTCTCCACCTTGATATTGCTGGAATATTGATGAAAACATTCACTTTATTAATTAGAGCGTTGGGGTAGCCCAATTGTTTGAGTTCATCATGAGGACCAGGATTTCATTCCCAACTTGGTACAATATGTGAAGCCCATTTCTGTGTCCCTTACTATGATATTGCTGGAATATTGCTAACGGTGTAAATCCTTACCTGTGCTTTGTGTTTCACTTTTATTCGGAGAACTTTTTTGTGCTAAGCAAATGTGTTTATTTTGTTATGGAAATTATTTGGTATCTGTTTTGTCCTGATGTACATATTGTGACATAAACCATAAAATATGTGCTGCAGACATTCAGGCAATGACCACTTCTGTCTATCCCTGTCAAGCGTACATCCACTTTGTGTAGCCATCTGTTTGTGTGTGCAGCAATCTCGGCGACGCTGTGTCGGACCCCTCCCCCAGCCTCCTTGCACGATACCAGCCACAACATGAGTCTGTCTACTGCCGCCACGGTCGCAAGCAGCATCTACACCAGCTCTCCAAACATGCAGACACAGTCGTCCTCCATCAACAACCCCAGTGCCTCGCCGCGCCCTAGCATTCTCAGAAAACGAACCAGCGAGGGGTAAGGCATCTGATTCGTTTTGAGAAATTACTGTTTCTCAGGGACTGTGAAGGTCAGGTGTTCAGAATTTGTCTTCATCAAGACATTATTGTAAGAAATAATTTATGGAACTTTCTGACTGACAATGTACATAGTACAGTCATATTGCTGGAATATTGCTAAGTGCAACAACAAACAGAACCAGGCTCTTTCTTTTTTAGCAAACAGTTTCTTTTATTTTAGTAAGTAAAGGTAAAACCATATAAGTATTAATGTTCTCTTCCTAAGATTTTTTAGGTTAACTTAAACAAAAGCTTCAAAAATAAGAAAAACTGTTTCTATATTTGCCATTGGTTGGTCTGTACTCTAGTGCTGGTGTTGTTGTGAAGCGACCAATAGGCCTGATGCCTGACAATCACAGTCCTCGGCCAGAGCCCTCCCAGCCTCAGTCCAATACAAGCTCACCAAAAACTCCAGCGGGGTAAGTTCCATGTGCAATGAAACTTTGAAAGCAAATCTGACTGATTTTTACCTAACTATACTAAAAAGTGTTGCTACCTTATCTGGCACCTCAGCATTCGGGGGATAAAACTAAGTACTTATAAAAGAGCAAATCTGGTAAATGTGGCCAGACTTTGTCCACGTGCGAACCCCTTCTGCCTCTGTTACAGGTCATTGGCTCCCTACCTCTGCAAGCTGTCTGCGTTCTGTCGTTTATTTTGTTGACAGTTACATAGACAGGTTCTTTCGTACAAATGCATAAAATCTGGGATTTACAATGTGATTAGGTTATCTGACAAAACATCCACTTGGAAAGTTTGAGATTGATTGGATCAATGGACAAAGAGATATTTGCAAAAAAATGGGTCCACATGCATTTTATGCCAAACCATAGTTGTGGTGTCAGTGATGCACAGTGAACTTAGACAAAGTGCTGTGAATATGTGTCCCAGTCCATCCAACAGTGAATGGATACCTTGTAAGGATGAGACGGACACATGAACTCTGTGATGTCATACTGGGTTATTTCACTCCGTGATCTATAGCCCTTTGCGTTGTGTTTGGAATTACACTTTCTCACTGAAGCACGTATTCCATTATTTTTGTCAGATTGAGTCCCTCCAGAATTAGAACCCACTCAACAGCACAGAAAGTCAGCAATCTAACACTCTGAGTCACTGCAGCTTCTTGTTTTTGTATTTTCAGATCATTGGAGTATTTAGTTTTTTATTCTTGACAAAGTTCCATATTATTTTGTAGTGACAATAACAGTCAGTCCTCAACAGACACTGCCTTGTCATCCAACGACGCAACAACCCCCACACAAAACTCACATCTAGATGTCAAGATCAAACAGGAACCACCTGATACTATGGAGAATGGTAAATGTTTCACCTATTTACTGGGTTAATGTGTATGTTTGTTGAGACCATAGAGCTTGATCTGGTAGCTTAATTATCATTGCTGATCGTTTGGATGAACCAGAAAGCTGAAAAGAAGGTGAGCATCAGTGGGTTACCTCCCTTGATATGTTCATGTGCTCTAGGAAATGATTAGTAAGCTGAATGATTTGTAGTTTGATGTTCTTCATGAGATATTCAGTGTTTTATTTCTGGAAAAGAGCATTTTTTAAGTTAAAATACTGAATGAATAATTTCATTAATTAAAAATGAGCATTAATTGCTGAGCTATTGTTGGCTGTAGACAGAATTCATGCAAAGACTGACTGGCAGATCAAAGTTGATAAACATTATTTAATTACATGATCATATGTACTTAGTGCCAGCTATTGATATAAGTTTAATATTTCGAAGAGCTGCGTAAAACTATCCTGACTAGTTACCTCACTCTATGTTTCACAGGCCCATCATCACTGAACAGCTTAGCGTCCTCCCCAGTCAGCAACTCACTGGAGGCGTCGCCCAGGAAGAAACCAAGGAAGCAATTACTGTAAGCACAACAAGGCTTCCATGGTTCCTGTACCTGTCACTTGAAAATATATATTGTTCATGTTAGTTTGATGGTCATTCCTTTCAAGCATCTTGACTATAGTTTGTGCTTGTCTCTTGGTGGTGATAGATAGGCAGAACCTTATTCCTAGTAAACCTTATGCTATTGAGATTCTAGGGCCAAATAGATCCCAACACAATGTGTCACTGGTATGTTCTGTGTCTACTGGTTGAAGCGTTCGCTCATTATGCCAAAGACCCATTTTCAATTTCCCACATCAGTACAATGTGTGAAGCCCATTTCTATTTCCCTGCCATGATATTGCTGGAATATAGCTAAAAGCAGTGTAAAACGATACTCTCACTTTCTCACTCTTTCTGCTGGAAGAAAATTGGCATTGGTCTATTGTTAATGTCAAGTCTGTCAGATGGTAATCAGTTTTGTAGCAACCACTTCTTATTACGATACAGTGGGTTACCAAACTGTGCCCTCTTAGATCTTGGCTCATATCTTTGTCGTTAACAGATAAATATGAAACGCCATATATCTACATATAACAATTAATCTGTATATGGGGTCATCAGCGTTACTGGTGTCCAGTAACCCATGCTTGTCATATGAAGTGACTAATGGGATCAAATGTTCAGGTTTGCAGACTTGGTTGACACATTATCAGTTCCTAGTTGTAGAGATCAGTGCTGATTGTCTGTCTCTGGATTGTCTGTTTCTGACTCGATTATTTACAGATCGCTTGCATATAACTGGAATATTGGTGAGTGTGGCATAAAACTAAACTCACGGACTCATCAACTCCATCATACCTGAGTACTCTGTCCATAAACCAGCGTCCGAGTACTGAGGCTTTCCCTATATGCCCTCTGACTGGGCCAAGACAAAACTTGTTATTATGCTCTCTGTGCAGGAACGCAACAGAAGAGCTAAAGGACAACACATCAACGGACGAGGAAGTTGAGAAGGTCAGCAGCCATAAAGAGAACAAGCCTAAGGAAATCAAGAAAGAACAGAGAGATGGTAAGCTTTGTACAATTCTGATTAATCATCTGTAAACATGATTAATGAATCACAAGTTACTGTGTGAAATAATGTCCAGCTTCAAATACTCTGCTGTTTAATCAGTCATAATTGCTCTAGTACAAAACAGGGAGCCCAAAACAGCTTTAGCACTAAGACTACCTTCAGTCTGTGTTGAGGTAAGGGAATGATGGTCACCTTAGAGCTAAGATCACCTTGTACTACAACCAGGTACTTACAGATTCAGAGACCCATGAAGGTTCGGGGTAGAATAGTCCTTCATCAATCCATGCTTGCCATAAAAGATGCCTATGCTTGTCATAAGAGGCGACTAATGGGATTGGGAGGTCAGACTCGCTGACTTGGTTGACACATGTCATTGGTTCCCAGTTGCACAGATCGATGCTCATGCTGTTAATCACTGTATTGTCTGGTCCAGACTTGATTATTTATAAACTATATAGCTGGAATATTGCCGAGTGTGGCGTAAAACTAAACTCACTCACTCACATATTCAAAACAGAAGACTGTTGTTTCCAGTTTATATGCACTCTGCTGAGATTCAGACAGGATGTTCCAATGTGAACATATTGTGTTCACTCAGTATCAGCCATTCTTTTGACCTTACAGAATACATAGATGATGAAGGAGTACGGTGGACATCAGAGAAGAAAAGACCAAACATTAATCTTCTTAATTTCTACAATATAACATGGAAGCCGAAGAATAATCACTTTCAGAGGTTTACAGATGTCAAGCCTAAAGGTAAGAATACCTTTCACCCTCTGTCAAATTGTGTTCTTCATTGAAAACTAGAGGTCCACAAATTTTGTGCATAGTTGTGTCAGCAGTTCCACAGTGTGTTGTATACAACTCCAAAACTTTGCCCAGCTTAGATTAGCTTGGATTTGTTGATGCTCGTTTTAGATATAAAAGACAAAATGTTATGGATGTCAACTTCTTCTTTATTGTTTACACAACGTTTCTGGACTGTTCCTTGCCCCTTGTCATCTACCAGATGAAAGGGCAAGGAATAGCCCAGAAACATTGTGGAAACCATAAAGAAGAAGTTGACATCCATAACATTTTGTCTTATATTAGAATACCAACTTCGAAATGTCTCCCGAGAACCTTGTTTTAGCTGCCCATATTATGGACATCAGTTCATGTTATTGGTATGGTAACCCTGTGGTGAAAGCGTTCACTCATCACAGTGAAGACTCGGGTTCGAGTCCCAGCTTTGGGTACAATGTGTGAAACCCGTATCTAGTGTCACTCGACATGATGTTGCTGGAATATTGCTAAAAGCAGCCTGAAACTAGCCTCGCTCACTTATGTTCACAGTACCAGTTCTTTTTCACCATCACATCTTGTTATGTGACTCTCTACATACAACTTGACAGACAAGGAATTTACAATAAAAGATCTTTTCATCATGACTGATAACTGAGTATTACCTTTCATAATCCAGCATCATCCACAATCATACGTTTGTGTTTCAGAGGAAAGGCGGCCGACAGTAAATGAGCTGTCTAACCAGAGAGGCATTCACCAGAGATCAAGTGGCTGGAAACTGTATCACATGGCATCACAGCTTGAAAACTTGGTGAGTTCTTGTCTTTTGTACTTGGCATCACTGCCAGAAATCTTTGTGTAAACTTACAGCTTTCAAACTTTGCAGATTATCAAAAGTCATTGTTAAATGTACTAAAGTACTAGGATTTCCTAATCCTGCTATTTTTTGGTGGTGTTACAATTTATATTGACTCTATGATACAGCTGTTTAGTCCATGTGTTGTGGTGTTTGTGTAGAATGACCTTGAGAAGGATATGTGTGCCCGGATCAGCCAGCTCCAGGCAGCTCTGGCGCCACGGGCGCCAACCAAACAGGCAATGGTGGAGGACTATGATGGCATCATTCATGAACTCTCACAGGTAATGAATCCTATTCCTCTTTAAAAACTGACAGGGACCCTAAATCATCCAAGCTCCTTAAACTAAGCCTGTAATGCCCCTTAAGGGATTCTGTTTGGAATAGATACCCAGCATCCTGTACTTGTGATAGGAGTCAACTGTTTGGACTGGGTGGCCAGATTTGATTGATTGTGTGTCATTATACCCTGTCATCATGACTGCTCAATTCTTCAAAGTTGGCTGTGTGGGGCCAGACTTGGCTGTTCACTGTGATAACTTGCTTCCAAAATGCTATCATGAAGATTTGATGGACAATTACTCCTTATGTCCTTTAAGTTATTCACATTTTCTTTCTTTCCCCCCAAAAAAAACTGCCTGTGAAGGTCCGGGTTAGAATGTGTGTCAGTAACCCATGTTTGTCATAAGGGGCGACCGACAGAATTGGGTGGTCAGGCTCACTTACTTGGTTGACACATGTCAATGGTTTCCAAACACACAGATTGATACTCACAATGTTGATCCTTGGATTGACTGGTCCATACTCGATTATTTACAGACTGCCACCAGGTGGAATAACACTAAATTCACTCACTCACTCACTCAACCTAGAAAACCGTGTGGATTAATAGTGGGACAGTAGTTTAATGTTTTGTGCAGAATTATGTCACTTTGTCAAGGGGATTAACTTTACTATTTATTTGTGCTCGAGATTGAAAGTGATGAATGTCATGACACTCCTTTTATTATTGTTTGTTTTTTTAAATTTATTTTGTTCTAATATCCATTATGTCCTAACTGTGGAACATTTGTCTTGCTATTCAGGCCAACATTCAAAGATGTCAGTTGATTGGAGATCAGCTGGAAGAGGCAAGGTCGTCCATGCTGAAGATTCTCGAACACAAACCTCGCATACAAGAAATCATCAACAAGCACATGAGCAAACGACCAATCAAAAAGAAGGAGAGAACGTAACACACATGATACACACAATGAGTGTGATACGAGACAATACCCAGCGAGTATTAACCCTATGACCACATGACTATCATTGCAGGTCAAAGCTGTGAGGGTTAATTACATAAAGCAGCACAATGTGTGTGATACAAGACAGTGTGTTAACCCTTCAACTCTGGACTACAATACTGCAGGGCAAAGAATGAGAGAGGGTTAACCAACTGATGGCGAGTGGCAATATATCATTCATTATCATCTGTCAACAATTCTTCCATCACCCTGTGTAATGTCAAGTCAAAATGACTGTTACCAGTGCTTCTAAAGCCAAGGTGTGTTCGTCTCTTTTGTCCTGAAGAACAGGAATCATTCAGGATTATTTTAAGTCTGTTTTTCAGAGTAACTCCGAAATGTGTTTAGTGAAATCAGGACCAGCTCCTGTGATTGAAAGACAAGGTAACCAACGTAGTATTTGACTACTACTCATTTGAAATTCCCTGGACAATACTGCCTGGTCAGCTGTCATCCAGTTCCATGAGAGCTTCGTAACCAAGGGATACTAGTGCTATATTGTGGTTACATGTCTAAAACCATAAAGAACATTTGGTTCCTTGGAAGCCGAAACATATTTTTCCAAGCTTGGATCGTGGAATCGCCTACTCGGCATTTTAGTAGCGATTAAAATATAACTTTATTTTGTTTTTGCTGACCATTTAAGCTTTTTTAACTGATATTCATGTGTGGTTCTGTAAAGATACTTCACAGCTCTGGTAGGGAGTGTATAGGTTCTAAACGGACACAAGATGACTGACTGAAGAAATAGTTTGTATTTGGTTACAGTGTCTCCTTGTCCAGTAAATAAAACATAACAATTAGTTGTTATCTCCTGCTGCTTTGGTGTTAATTGTATTTTTATTTATGTGAGTATTTGGGTAAGTATGACAGGGTCCTGTCCTCATCTGTCATCCAAGTTGATAAAAGTGGCCTGTTAACGAACTCTCTTTATCATTGCACATGAAAGACTTCTGGTTAGTCATAAACGGAACACCATTTTTTAAATTTTTTTTAAACTTGTGTTTAATTAATACCAAGCGCTCAAAAGTTGCTAAGACACTGTCTGCTTCTCTCTCGCCCGCAAACGAAATCGCAGACAGGTTACATAACTGTGTCGCCAGAGCCCTACAGTGACGTCATAGTAGGAACGATTTTCAGTTAAATGTATAGAAAATGTGTTGGAAGCTCATCATTTTGCTGATTTCTCGACGTCACCAAAGACATGACGAATTGTTGTGTTACTGTCAATTGTTCTTTGGGGTCGGTATATGTTGTCACTATGCACAGACTTCCACCGGACCCCGTAGTTTGTGCTTAAATCGGTTGTTAGTGTGTGCGAAGTGAGCGCTGTGGAAGCCTGTGGCATATACTAAATCAGATAGTTCGCCCCCAACCACGCTTCTGAACAGGGACAGGACAGAAAATGGAGTTCAAGTTTCATCAAGTTTATAAAATCAAGACTCCTTACTACACATTAGTGACGAAAAGGATTTTGCATGGATATATTCTTTCTTCCTTGGAAATGAGGTTGTGGTCAAAGTGACGTTATTATCGTTAGTAATATCATATTGACCCCTTATATTGACTGCTACCAAGAGTGAAAATGTTTGTTATAAGCAATGTCATGTAAAATCCTAATGTCCATCAATAGAATACATATTTTATTACCAGTGAAATGTAATTTTGATTTTGTAAGTTGGTGAAAACAAACTTAAATAGCATTCATCCTCAGACAGGGTTCCGCCAGTTTTGAAAATCGTGAAGTCATGGGCTAAAGTCCGTTAGAATTATTGAGATTATGGTTTGTTCTCATCAAGTTAGAAAATCAAAACTACTTTTTACTGGCAGTTAAATATGCATTTGAATCATGGCCAAAAGAATTTTGCATGACACAACATTTAACATGTGAACTTCCTCCAAGGAAGCAAGGTGGGGGTCGAAGTGACATTTATTTGGCAAGCAATATTAATATTGACCACCACCTCACTTCCAAGAGTGAAATTGTTATGTTATAAGCAATGTCATGCAAAATCCTATTGTCCATCAATAAAATACATGTTTTACTACCAGTATAAAGTAATTTTGCTTTTGTAAGTCAGTGAAAACAAACTTAAATAGCATTCATCCTCAGACAGGGCGCCGCCAGCCATTTTTGAAAATCATGAAGTCAAATCCATTTGAATTAATGAGATTATGGTTTGTTCTCATCAAGTTAGAAAATCAAAACTACATAAATATGTATTTGTATCATTACCAAAAGGAGTTTGCATGACACAACCTGTAACATAACCTAAGCGAGTTTAGGGTCGAAGTGAAAATACTGCACAATAAATTTCTTCACTTGCTAAATTTACTTGGTTTGTAACGCTCACTCGCCAGTATGAAGACACTTGTCAATATACGTCTTTATACTTGGTCTCATAATCCTAATTACTTTACTTGCTTGTATGCATTTTGAAACTTAATAAAAAGAAGCAATCTGTGAATGTATAACAGGAATGTAATACATGTATGTAGACATTTCATAGTTTGCCTATATGAATCATAATTCACACGCACGCCCTAGTTTATGTCGTCTGCATTCATGACGAAAACAATGATTCTGTTGAAAGCTACAACAACTTAATAAAAACAAAATGCAAATATTAAAATTAAAGTTATAGGTGCAATGTCAGGCTATTACCTTGTTTGAGAGATGTATCTATCAGTGTCCACAAAAACAAGTGATATATAATTCATCTGCAGATTTCCCAAGTGATACGAAAACGTGATGTACCGTTTCAGGTTTTTTACATAGCTGTATAGTTTCATTGGTTACCCAAGATAGCACACCTGGCAACCATTTGCATAATGTGCGTCATTCACGACAGAGTGTCTATATTTAATATAGATTAGTAAATGTACATACATAAACACTACCTTTTGACAAGTCCCCCATTTATATCCCCATAAAAACTAATTAATCAATCAGCATGTTATCGGTTAATCCTTTGATCGATCCAGACACAAGAAATGCCAAATAGGGGCCTTATTCGGGTGATCTAATAGGCGTTACCACTACTTATACCTGTTATAAATTCATTAACTGAGCATCAAGTAAATGATGACAAATAATGTGTAGGTTTATACCACCTAACATGGATTACAACCTAGCGACACCAAGTGATAATGACAGAATCGTCTATGAAAACAAGGGTTATAGATCGAAAACTAAGCAAAGCAGGAGACAAAACTAAATGATAGTAGATTGTGAGAACATATAGCTTTCATTTTTCTCAACAGCTTTCGTGATGTCAGGTTTGTACAAACCTGTAAATGAAATTGTTTTAACCCCAGAAATGTAGATGAATACTGCACAGATCCTCATTTCTATACCTACAATTACGTCATGGAGATGCTCCGCTATGATTGTTTGAAGTTTCGTTTGTGGCTGAGAATTGTGCACTGTTGACAAAAAGGTCGGTTTAAGTTAATTGAGGGTCGAAATGAGTGGTTTTAATGGCGTGGTTTCATTTATAGTGACGCCAGCAAGTGATTTTGTATTTGTATCCTACTAGAGTATATGACTCCACGCCCTGCTACATACTCACCCATCAGCTGAAGGCCCATTACGGAACAAATAGTTGGGTGCTGAGGCTTATTTTGTTCAAATTTGATGTGAATGTGCTGAGCCCCACATTGGGCGCCAATGTAGTGACCACAAAATTTCCGAGTCCCTTGCTGACCCTCTGATCCAAAGTCGGAAGCCTTGTCCACATGACCAAAGAGGTTAACCCCGTCACCAAGCTGACAAGGTAAGGATGTCATCTGCGTTGGATTACTCCACGCCCTGCTACACAAACAGCCAATCGCTTGCAAGCGATGTACAGTGATTCACCTGACAAAGGAACGCTAACAAATATAATGGTTTGGTTGTATCTGGGCTGATGCTTGCGGATGTTGACAACAGTCTGTTCACATGTACAGTTATGACATTAGTCTTTGTCAAAGTTTTAATGTTGGCATTAGGATGGGTGTGGAGTTGTGTCCCTTCAGCGGGCCAGGATCTGCTCAATGAAAGTTTGAATCCTAGATTCACTCTGGTCATTCTGTCTGTATTTGGTAATTAGCAATTGCTAATAATCTTCCATGAAGTTACAGCTGGTACTACAGCTGACCTCTATGAGACATTGATCTCATTAATACAATAAGATAATGTCTATCACAATGAAGACAATGCTATGTTTCGTGTATTAACAGAATGATACATGCAATCATACAATTATAACAGGTTATTTGTTTTACCCTATAAAAGTAATAAATACAATTTATTTATTCTACAAGGATAACATACCATCCACTTGTCTTGAAAGGAGAACACATTGGTAACATCCCATAAAGATAACACATATCATTGGGTTAACCAACAAGGATGATGCATACAATTTTGTTTTATCCTAAAAGGACAGTGCATAAAATTTGTTATCTTCAAGGATAACACAGTTTGTTTTTATCCTACAAGGATATCATCTGTTTTGTCCTACAAATACATATTTTGGGTTATGTAATAAAGGTAGCAAGTACATTGTCCCATGCTGCATGGATATTGTTACATGAGGATAACACAGTGTGCAATACATGGTCCTGTAATATTACAGGGGTGGCGGGGTAGCCTAATGGTTCAAGTGTCTTCTCGTCACGCAGAAGATCTGGGTTCGATTCCCCACATGGGTACTATGTGTGAAGTCCATTTCTGGTGCCCCTTCTGTGACATTGCTTGAACATTTTGCTGAAAGTGGTGTATCATCATGCCCTCTGTAATATTAAGTTCAGAGATACAGGAAGTTGTTGTGTCTAGGGTAAAGCTGACTTTGCTGTATTCTGATCCTCAGGATGGCTACAAGTGATGCTACAGTGTCTTGATCAGACCAGCATAAACTCTTTTGATCAAACTGATGTAATGGCTTGTGCTGTGGTATGATTTTACCACATGGCTACATTTCAAGACCAGCACAAACTCTTGTGATCAAACTGTTGTAATGGCTTATGCTGTGGTATGATTTTGCCACATGGCAACATTTCATGAGTTCAAGTTATCATCTGACCTTCACCTTCATTTTCATTCAATTTCAAACAGATGGACAGTTTTCATTTTGTGTTTTGAAAAGATTGATGAAATGTTTGGTTGATAACGTGTACAGATAGAATTTTGATAAAATCTCAAGTTGTATTGAAAAAATATATTATTATTATTATTATTATTAACTGCAATTGTTTTTGCCTGTTTTTGTTCTTACAATCCCTCTGAATAAAGGCCCATTGTACATCTTCACATAAACACTGTCATTCATTTGACCTGTGAAGATGCGGGGTAGAATAGGTCTTCAGCAATCCACGCTTGCCACAGAGGGCGACTATGCTTGTTGTGCTAACGGGATCCCTATGCGACAAATGGGATCGGGTTTTCAGCCTTACTGACATAGTTGATATACATGGTAACCAAGTTCCCACTTGCACAGATCAGTGTTCAGTCTGTTGTTCACTGGGTTGTCTGGTACAGATCTGATTGTTTACAGGCCACCACCATATAGGTGGAATATTGCTGAGCGCTGTGTAAAACTAAACTCATTCATGAAATCTGTGACTATCATGCACTGTCCTGTTAAAGTGGAGAACATGTAGACAAGCTTGTTCATAATCATCTTGTAAATATGCCCAGTACATACTCCTTAGTATTGTCCGGTGTAGCCATGGTGAGTACTGTGTATATATAACCGTAGTGATGTGAATGTTCTCGTCTTGATATGAGTAGTCCGTTTCATGGTTTGACTGGACAAGGACTCTGTTGTCTCCATGTCATTTATTTCATGATTTTAGTTCTGAGAACAACTTGTTATTATCTTGTTTTCATAACACATCTTTTAGAAGTGATGTTTCTGTGAGACACATCACTCCACAGATCATTAAATTATTAGAATCTAGCCGCTATGATGCCAGTGTGTGCAATACACCCATTATATGATGCCAGTGTGTGCAATACACCCATTATATGATGCCAGTGTGTGCAATACACCCATTATATGATGGCTGTGTGTGCAACACACCCATTATATGATGCCAGTGTGTGCAATACACCCATTATATGCCAGTGTGTGCAATATACATATTATATGATGCCAGTGTGTGCAATATACCCATTATATGATGCCAGTGTGTGCAATATACCCATTATATGCCAGTGTGTGCAATATACATATTATATGATGCCAGTGTGTGCAATATACCCATTATGTGATGGCTGTGTGCAATATGCTTGCTTTATGATGCCTGTATGTACAGTATATTTCTGGTGTCTCCTGACATTGCTAAAAGGGGTGTAAAACTCAGCTGACGGACTCAGGCAGTGGCATGCAAAGCTCCATACCTTATAGCGAGTTTCCTTTGTTCTGTTGTTTGGTCGACATCAAGGAACTTAAACTTTTTCTGATATCTTGATCTGTTTAGTCCATCAGTAGCAGTACTCTTGTACTCATTTACATTAATGTCAACACTGCTACCAGGAACATCTGTTGTTTGCATCTACTGTGAATGGAATTATATGATGGCTGTGTGTGCAATACACCCATATGATGGCTGTGTGTGCAACACACCCATTATATGATGCCAGTATGTGCAATATACCCATTATGTGATGGCTGTGTGTGCAATACACCCATTATATGCCAGTGTGTGCAATATACCCATTATATGATGCCAGTGTGTGCAATATACCCATTATATGATGGCTGTGTGCAATATGCTTGCTTTATGATGCCTGTATGTACAGTATATTTCTGGTGTCTCCTGACATTGCTAAAAGGGGTGTAAAACTCAGCTGACGGACTCAGGCAGTGGTATGCAAAGCTCCATACCTTATAGGGAGTTTCCTTTGTTCTGTTGTTTGGTCGACATCAAGGAACTTAAACTTTTTCTGATATCTTGATCTCTTTAGTCCATCAGTAGCAGTACTCTTGTACTCGTTTACATAAACGTCAACACTGCTACCAGGAAAATCTGTTGTTTGCATCTACTGTGAATGGAACTGTATCCTTTCAGTTAATTCATTATTCAAAATCACTGGAGACAAACGTTTATTAATTTTCATAAGAGTATTTCTACATGAATTTCAGTGGTATTTATCAAAAGATCTGCTTAATATAATATATTTAATATAACCCTGTCAACATGTTAAAAAGATGTGAAATAAATGTATTTTGTTCTTATTAAACGGAATAATACATGAAATGCTGGCACTCAGAATTTTTTCATAAGTATCAGGTTCCCCTCATGGTAGATTCTTTGCAGCTGACCCATGAAGTTAGAATTGATCTTCAGTAATTTATGCTTGCCATAGTGGAAACTAACGGAATTGGGTGGTCAGGCTTGCTGATTTGGTTGACACATGTCCCAATTGCTCATGCTGATTGCTAGATTGTCTGGTCCAGCCTCAGTTATTTACAAACCATGGCCATATTGCAGAACATTGCAAAAAGCAGCACAAAACTGAACTCACACGCTCATACAGCCCTAATCGGTACCAACTTGATAAACAACAAAATATTCTTGTCACAAAGTCTAACAATATTTATTCAATAAAAGGTACCTTGATTGGAAACGTTGTCACAATTATGTGTAACAATGTTTCACATGTCATTGCACTTGTCTCCATATTTGAGAACCTGCGGTGATAAACAGAACACAAAAAAGCACATCGACAAATTGGGAGAGCTTTCAGATGTTTTTACAGAAGAATTCAGACAAGGTTTTTTTTTAATCAAGTCGAACCATTCAGAATGAAAACAACAGTACATTAAACTAGTCATTATATAGAAAGATTGTCCCTCAAAACATTTTCACCCTCAATCTGTGCAAAATCTCTCTTCAGTTTTATATTAATTGTTATGAGCTTCTTTATTAAACTAGAAATATTTTCACCTGAATAATACCGTTTTGACTGTTTCACTGGTCCTGATTCACTAGTCTACAACTACCATTGCTTTGTGAACATTATCATGAACAAGACATTGTCTTTTCATTCTATAACCATTCACGCCTCCAATGCCATTAAAAAATAGTTAATTATCCACACTTTAGGAAAAATAACTGTATGAAAAATCATTTCTTTGTTGTGGCCATACCTGGTATAAGTCCATATTTCACACTAGTCCAAAACAACTCATAACATATCAGCAGCCCATGTGACACTGACTCGCAGTCCATTAGGCTAGACTCATGAAGAATTTGGTTTTTTGGTTCATGAACCTCCAAAGTATAGCTGAACAGTAGAGACAATCAAACCTGATGACTGATTGATGATAATTCTGTTTTGTACAAGATATTAATTTTCAATCTGGCTTTATAAATACTGCACATAACCCACGCATTCTTCCATTTTATTTCTGTTTCCACTTGCTGACCTTGACCTTTCAAAAGAATATCTGTAAACCAACCAATAAAAAATTTGGTCCAGCAAGACCAATCCAGGCAAAGTAAGATCCATGACTTCTGAAAATCTTTACCTGTCTCTCGTGTACCTTTGTGCAAATTACAGTCACATTACCTGTAAGTTTTACAGTGTAGGCCAACAAAGACATACAAATGTTCTTTCAGTTGTTAAAAACATTCTAATTCATGTTGCAGATTCTTTCTCCGTACTGACAAAACAACCTTCAACAAGACATGAATAAAGTATAACAAATGCTCACACATGAATCCATTACAAACAATAAAACAAGTATAAAATAAATAAACTTGACAAATAACCAGATGACGTTTTGTACACACCAGACATTTCAAGGGAATCTCGCTAATTTTGTCAAGTAATCAAATTTTACCCTAAAATGACAAAGATTTGATAAAACTGTCACATGAACCAATTTAATATAACAGTCATCCAATGTAAGCTAATATCAATATTAATCAGTCTTTGAAGATGGATGGGTGTGGTGTAAACTTGTCACTTCATCAATACATATTCAATTACATCTGCAGCGTCCCATAACCATTTTGACAAAGGCCAAGGACATTTGCTGAAGAAAGGGACACAACTCAAGTGAGCCTGTTTCACTCACTAACCATTTGCAGACTTGACAGACATTATCAAACGTACAAATTTTGTTGACAATATTTAAGTGAGAGCTTTAACTGCCTCTTCCAGTAAGACGCAGTCGAGTTCCCTGTCACTGTTTCAACCAACATCGACAGCTGACGAATGAAAACATATCCATGCAGGTATGCCTTTTTCTTCGTAAAGAAATGAAGATACGTATTTGTGTGACATTTTAACAATAGCCATTACAAGCATGGGTTATACAAAAAGTCAACTCCCACTAACTTCATTTTAAGTGAGACATCCAGAGGTATTATTCTATTTGTCATAAACAAACAACATCAAAACATGGAACAGAAATTGTGAAAAATTAATACAAAAAGAAAAATTCAGAAAATATTTCCAGACAATTTAGTTTAAGTTGGACAAACATAACTTCAGTCATATAAAGATTGGTTTGGATATATTCTTACTAGGACAGTGCAAACATAGGAGGTCTGTATATACTTTGGTAGCGATTGATCATAGGGATTGTCTCCCTTGGATGGTTACATGAACATTTACCCGTTTTCAGATCTGTAGTTAAACATAAATATACACCTTACACTGTGGTCTCTTGTGAATGGGTGTTCAGAAATTCCATTCACATTAAAAGTTTAAGTGTGAATTATTGGATTTGAACACATTTCATAGCTGTTAATAACCGTCAAGGATATTTTTAGTCTGCATTAAACAATCAGTTCTCCTTATGAGACTGTCCTCATCACTGTCATCACTGTCCTCATGACGTAAAGGTTGTATCAATAGCTTGCAGTCATATATTTATTTTACAATTAACAGAAACCCAACACATTATTTGGATTTTGGTAGAGATGCTGTGTAAATTTTGGGTCCATGTCACCATTTGACAGAAAATATTTCTTTAAAATCAAAATCTATTACACAATTAGAACACATTGCTTATACTAAACTTAAAATTGTGTCTGTCTGAAAACAAGAACAAAAATCCTAGAAAAGCTTTTGCAATGTTCAATGCAATATATAATAAGTTGGGAGGGAAGTATCATATCACTCTGCCATTATAATAAATGCATTTCAACAAGCTTAGGGAACAGTTGTCGGCTACCAGCACAAGATGGCCACCGTGTGAGGCTAGTACAGCTAACATCCACAAACATCTTCTTGTACAGTTATTAGCATAAATAGGGTCTGTCTTCAATAAAAACACTATAGCTTTAGGAGCTGGAGGGAGATAACTCCAAAGGCCCACTCATTCACTTGTCGTGGGTTATCCCCCCTTGAGCTTGACATTCGGTGCTGTAATCACACAATCAGTAGATTTTTGGGTTTGGGGGTGGTTAGGCCTCTGTGTCATCTCCTTCATGGCCCTTGAGGCGAAGACGAGCGAAGTCCTCGAATATGAAGTCGTCATCCTTGTCGCCATAGAATGCCTCTCCACTGAAATCAAAATATACCAATAGTATAGCAATTGTTTCACTGGCAAAGTTTTAACAGAACTGCGATCCATTAATTTTCTACCATTTTCTAGATGATAAACTTTGAATGTTATTTATACATGTAATATACGTTTCTGCAACAGGCATGAAATAAATAAATAAAGCTTGGTTTATGTGTTTTGTATTCTACAATATTATGGTTGTAGTCACTCTGGTCACTCTGATCAATGCAACTGGGAAATGTTGACACATATCAACCAAGTCAGCAAGCCTTACCATCCGATTCCATTAGTCGCCTCTTACTGAATATCAGTTTTACCCTGGATCACAGTGAATATGGGATTCAGACCCACAGTGATTGAATCTAACAAGAGCCAAAACTCTGTCTGAACAACGGTTCAAAATGGGCATAGATTCATAACAGATATTACACAATGGGACGTAACTAGGTGAGCAGCTACTTCGTAACATTGAACAAAGGGAGGTAACTGACTTTGTATCGAGCTGTATGAGGTTGGTGTCGACCGGAGCGTCTCCCCCTTCTGCGGGCACCAGACTTGCGGGGCGTGATGGGGGTGGGGACTCTGGAGGTTTGGGGTGCGTCAATGTGAATGGCAACTCCACCGATAGGTCCCTGGAAACAGGATGTAACAGCACTGCTATACATCAAATATAACAAGTCTTCTCATAAACCCACCCAGTAGTGGGCAGGGCACAAGTCAATTTTAAAAAGTGCTTCAGTTAGATTTATTTGACGTGGAAGGGAAGTAACAAGTGTGTGGTGTCCCATGATGCTACATACCATAAAAAAAGTATTGGATATTCCACTTTGCGGCCAGTGAGAAAAGGCAATATATATATCCATATGGATGAAACATTTTCAATGGAATAGAATAAATTATCACATTTTCCCCAAATTTCTCTTCATCATCTTATTCCTCCTTGGCTTCATCATTTGTGTTTTATCAATCTTTTATATCCAATATTATCAATCTTTTATATCCAATATTATCAATCTTTTATATCCAATATTATCAATCTTTTATATCCAATATTATCAAGCTTTTATATCCAATATTCCCTACTTCTTCCACATGGTATATCTAGAGACCCACTGGGCAAAATTAAAGTATGTTAATAACCTTCACCTTCAAATTGATTTAAGTTTTTATGAGATTAAATACAATTAGCTCATTATCAACAGATAAAATGAAACAATTCTGAATTCAGTTTGGATTTCATTTTCCTCTAAAAGTTGACACCATTCACAATACTAGGTTTAAGATAGGAGCTTCAAAGCTGCATGAATTAAATCTGATGTAATTATTAAAAAGTCCCTTCAAAAAGACAATATACTACCTGTGCTATAAAACTAGTGATAAGATTAATGTTATTAAATCATTCAATAACAACTGCCACAGCAAGATCAGCTTACCCAGATCCAAATCCCAGAATGAGTTTGACCTTGACCCTGTAGGAGACCACGATGCCGAGACTTTCCTTCTGACTACTGTCAGTCATTCTGTTAAGCAAAGAAAACATTACTTAATACCCAATATCACAAAGTAATTCGATGCTATGTCATGGCAGTCTGTAACATGACTCCATTACAATGCTCACTGAGAAATAACTGGGTCCTGACACAGCAAACCAGTGGTCAGTGTGAGAGACATTTCAGTCTAGAAAATGTTTTATTCAGAACATTTCTTTTTGAAAGGGGGTTGGGGAGTTTGTCTGAGTTGTTTGTGTTTACACATATATGTTTATATTCATTGTTAAAATGTCAGACCTGCATTTCCCAAACCAGATTTTTTACAGGGCTGGATTCCAAGTTTTGGCAAAACAATTTTCTACACAATAAACTTGCTGCACAAACCAATATTTCAACAAATTCAGTATCCAAGAACAGGAGAAACCATATTTCAAAAAGTAACGGTAACATGAAATCCTTTTACAATATATTCAGTATATATATCAGAGGTAGTGCCGAAGGACATAGTCAATCAAACATAAACCTTTCAAAATATTCAACAGTCAAAAAAGAGTTGATAAACATTAAAAAGAAAGAAAATTAATCAATGATATAATTTGGTATTATTGGCATCATAAAAATCCATATATTTAATCACATAAAGATGTCAATTCCACCTGGGGCTACAGCTTGTAATTAGGACAAGCAGGAGGATGATGAGGGTGAGCATCTCTGGTCTCACGCCCTGGAGACAGGTCAGTGTCATGATCAGGTCAACATCATGATGCCCACTTTGAGATGTCAAAACTAGATTAATCTTTGTTCACTCGATCTCTATCAATTGAAAAATCCAACTGACAGTTGCTGTGGACATAATTAACTTCCAACCCTGCTGATGGTTGCTATGGGTGTAAGCAAACCCATCCAACTAATGGTTGCTATGGACATAATTAACTTCCAATCCAGCTGATGGTTGCTATGGACATAATTAACCTCCAATCCTGCTGATGGTTGCTATGGACATAATTAACCTCCAATCCTGCTGATGGTTGCTATGGGTGTAAGCAAACCCATCCAACTAATGGTTGCTATGGACATAATTAACTTCCAATCCAGCTGATGGTTGCTATGGACATAATTAACCTCCAATCCTGCTGATGGTTGCTATGGACATAATTAACCTCCAATCCTGCTGATGGTTGCTATGGACATAATTAACCTCCAATCCTGCTGATGGTTGCAACTAACACCATTCAAATGATGGTTGCTATGAATATAATTAACTTCTAAGCTAGCTGATGGTTGCTATGGGTGTAACTAACCCCATACAACCGATGGTTGCTATGGATATAATTAACCTCCAACCAAGCTGTTTCCTCTGGGTGGAACTAACCCCATGCAACTGATGGTTGCTATGGAAACAATTAACCTCCAACCCAGGTAATGGTTGCCAGGGTGTGACTGTCTTGATAAGAAATGCAAACACAGTCACATTCAGTTGGTGCCCTCCTCCCACGTAACACAGTAACACCTCGAGAGTTTCCTTCATATCTGTTTCCTCTGCCAAACACAGTCACATAAACAGATCTTGACATAAACGCTGGTGTGGTTTCAAATTGGGGAAAGACAATTCTCTGTAGCCACGGCAACAGATTAGCCTTGAGATAGCATGATGGATGATTGTTTGGTTACTTGTGTCATTCAAGCAGTACCATGAAGGCACACTCTGTCCCCAGAGTACAACTATCTTGCAACACTTTATCAAAAGTTTAATGTGACTCTTATTTACTTTCTTGATAAAGATTCTGTATTTTATACTCATGAGTGAGTGAGTGAGTTTAATTTTATGCTTTTTCTCGCAATATTCCAGCAAAACCAAGTGCACAACATAAGAAATGCGCTTCCCACATTGTGTCCATATATTCCTGAGTGAAAGGGTTTTTGTAAACAAGTTTTCTAAATATACAGTGAAGATTCTGCAGTGATTAGTTTGTTTCTGTAATGGTATTTCAGCTACACACTGAAAGGAAGGATAACAATATACTACTATCCTTCCTTCCAGCTCCAACTTGTTGTTAACTTTTAGTTACTGACTAAACCCTTAAGAGAAACCTCATTAAACTGATGATTGCAGCTGAGGTGATACTGCAGACAAATGCCTTTCTTCTACTTTCTTAAATTAATTAGAGAGAGGCATATTCAATGTTTTAACCTTAAAAATATAAAACACGAACAATACAAATACAGTTCACATCATTATGCCATGACCTTTGACCCAAACAAACCTGCACAAGACATCTCGTAGGCACACTATTGCATTCTGGGAAAGGCCTGACCCAGGTGAAAGTCATCAAAATCTGTGACTGACATTAATGTTTCTCTAAGCTCTGCTTCAGGACAAATCTTTGGCCAAATCAATGATGCCAAGCCCTTATAACTTTGATACGTCACTGTTACAACCAACCAATCGGCAGTTCGATCAAAAGTGATTTAACTGACAAGCCACTGATATATATGATCTTTTCATGACCAAACCCATAAGCTCCATCTCACAACATACGTGTTATACAGCATTTACCTCTATGAGAGACAATCTACTTCCATGAACTGGTCCATGTTTCCTTGCTAATGTTTTTTCTGGTGTAAAAATCAATCTTTCAAATTCAAGCAGATTAGATTTTGCAGGAATCAATACTAGTCTGATGAATCTGTTTGCAGCAAGTGAGTTGGTGTAACGTACGTCACAGCGTCTAGACACATATCAGTGTTAGATATTGCCTCTGATGGCTCAAAGCTGTTCATCCACCTTGTTCTCGTACCTGACCTGACTTGCGTAAAGGCCAAGTTTGGAGGTATCCCTTCATGTTTTCGTTCAATGGCACAGTGAACAAGATGAGTCTACTGTCTGCACACATTAGAGAATATGGGCTGTCTGAGTGCCTCTACAGACAGACACAGCAAGGAAGCTGACCCAGGACAGCTTGATCCAGTGGAGGAATTGACTGAGTGAGTTAAGTTTGATGCGACATTCAGCAATGTTCCAGGAATACCACAGTAAGAGTGGGAGGGGAGACACCAGAAATGGGCCTCACATATTGTAGCCATGTGGGGAATCGAACCCGTGTCTTTGGTGTGACAAGTGGATGCTTTAACCACTGGGCTATTCCAACTTCCCTGCAGTGGAGAAACAGTACTTACCAAAAAATGAAACATGGCATTGGTCAGCATATGCCCAAATACTAGGCTACCAATTATATGGCTTTTCTTGAGTATTTAAGACACAAACCCATCATTCCAACCCCTCCCAGATCCCAATGTAATAACCATCACCATATCTGAGATCTCCATGTAATAACTATCACCTCATCTCAGATCCCCATGTAATAACCATCACCTTATCTGTGATCTCCATGTAATAACCATCACTTCATCTCAGATCTGAATGTAATAACCATCACTTCATCTTAGATCTGAATGTAATAACCATCACTTCATCTCAGATCTGAATGTAATAACCATCACTTCATCTTAGATCTGAATGTAATAACCATCACTTCATCTCAGATCTGCATGTAATAACACCTCATCTCAGATTTCCATATAATAACCACCATCTTAGTCTTGATCCCCACGTAATAACCATCACCTCATCTGAGATCTCCATGTAACAACCATCCAGATCAATAACAGTCAATTAGCCGATAGAGTTTATCCTCCAAACATTCCCAAAGCTGAGATCCAGGGCGTAAATATGTTTGAAACATGGAACACGTCAAACTTTGGCATGTTATAAGCTAATTAATCATGTTCCAACTAATTTACCTGCAAATTCTGAAACCTGAGAATAGATGAAACAAAACTATGTCATGTAATCAGTCCAAACTCCCAAACAGGAAGTCTCTAAAGTACAAAATATTATTTACATGAGTTATTTCCTCTGGAACCCCCTAACAAATTTCACCAGATAATGAAAGGCACATGTTAGGTACTAACAAGACACTTCGAGACACAAGACACTTCAAACATGACTCAAGTTTTGAACAACTGGAGCAGCAACTCTGCAGCATCACCACACCTAATGGACCTGGAGGCAAGTCTGGCCCAAAAAACACAACCAAAAAACCAACAAAAAGCCAAACTTCAAAGGCTTCATATTTCTTTGAACGTTTTTTCAACAAAACAACACCATGATTTGGGGAGTAGTCAGCTTTCATTTAGGTTTGACTTTCATTCCTTCCTGTTGCGTTATACACCACTGAGAAAAATAACACTTTGTTCTGTTTACTATTGTAGATTATTTATCATGTTCTTGAACTTTTTTGAGTTGTGTAGTGTGTCTGTACAAACTTTCAAAGAATTTAAGAATTTTGAGAGCAATGATGTTTTTAGTGAGTAATGGCCATGGGTGCAGTATGTGATACCCACTGCTGGTGTTCCATGCTATGGTATTGCTGCAGTATTGCTAAAAGGGACATAAAACCAAACTCACTCGCTGTAAATATTTGAGTTTAGATTGGACAATTCTGTGATCAACACATACAGCATCAACGCAGTTAATATAAGATATGATGACTTATGTCGACTTACTGGTCGACAAGCATTGGTTGCTGAAGATCAGTTCTAAGCCGGACCTCCTTTCACCAAGCTCTACGGTGATCGTAAGTCACCATGGAACTTTTGTAACGTTAAAGAATGGGAATTAAGGTTAACCTTGGTAAAGATTGCTTTGTGAAAGGAGTCCTTGATCTTCTCAGGAGATTCATTCTATCAGCCTGTAAGCGAAGGGACTGACAAGGAATACTTACATTGTAGAAGAAGCCAGGTTGGTATCCTCATGCTTTAACTTGCCGTCCAAGGCCAGGCCGCGCTTGTCTCGGTTGTTTGATAGTAAAGGAGTTAAGTGATACACCTTGCAGAAGCCTGTTTGGCTAGGCTGAATGGGGAAACCCTCTCTGGAATTACAACACAGGGGAAAGTGCCTATTTATGATGATGTACAACACTAAGATGTAGGGAATCACATGATGAGTGCAAAGCAGGGAAACAACAAGTATCATGTTTTAATGAAGTGATGAGGATTCGAGGAACTGACTTTCTGTGCAATCAACAATAATGAATAAAAATATATATGGAAGGTCAAATGTACACCATAAAATTTACATGTTTTCTTAGTTTATCCCGAACTCTGCAATATTCCAGCTGTATGAAAGCAGGCTGTAGGTAGTCTAGCGATTGATACAGTGAGCAACGATCCATGCAGGGTACGATGACACACAATGCACCCATTCATTAGGTCGTCATTATAGCCAGCCAGTTCCTGGGCCTAGATGTACACAGCTCTCAAGCACTAAGATAGTTGTAAGTGCCATACATTAACATTAACTTGTGACTATCTTAGTGCTAAGGGAGTTTTCAAAATCTATGCCCAGAACCCAAAATGAAAAGAATCTACATGCAGTCAATTATTTTGAACAATTTAACACATAGTGTCTTTGTTCTAATATATTGTCAACTGAATGATTAAAAGACAAAAATAATAAGAAAAATATGTATGACATTTAGAAAAATATATATTACTTTGTATCAAATTTATATATAGTTTTAAATGAAAAATATCTTTAAGTAGAAACATTTACAAGTTCTCTTAGAATCATAGCTACTCATTACATATATCATATCATGTCCAAAAACATTAGATTAGATATTTTCCTTTACTCCTAAAGACAAGATTACAGATTGCCAACATTTGCATTTTCAAGAAATGAAGACTAGTTTTGCATGAAAGTAGTATGTACAAGGCATGTAACTGTATCTGTTTAACTGTATCTGTTACACTGTGGTAGAAAATGTTGGGAATAATTAATCAACACTGCGCATGACTAGTGTGACATATTCCTATCGCAGCATATCATATGTATTGCAATAATTGCCTTGATGGTGCAGTGTAAATTTTTTTTCCCTCACTAAAATGGCCTGAGAGAGAATACGAATTACTGGTTACATCATAACGAAAATTACTTGATGGTAAAACTGCACACAACTCAAACATCAAAGACACGCTTGTGATATATTCAAGATAATTCATCCCAGTGACTTCACAATGGCGTAATGATCTTAACTCTGTGTGTTGCTTACATCAAAGCCAGTGTCTTACAGAATTTACAATATTAAAATTCTATCTTTACAAGTTAATGATGAATGTCATAATTGATTTGTGCTGCTAGTGAGATCATGGAAGCATGCAATACAACATTTACTGCATCGTAGTGACGGATGAATGTAGCATCGGGTATGCCTTCTTTGATTGAGTAACATACAATTCTAGCAAGTGTAGTGTCTGCCATATTACTGCAGGAAGATGGGTATCATGCATTGTACCCATCTAGGTATCAGAGCAGCGTCATAGGTGGCTTCAGGATACCCCACTCACACACACTACTTTATCTCTGAGCTAACTAACTAGTCCTTGTTTTGTTCCCTTAGTGCTGAGCATCAGACAGGCAATGAGTACCTTCGGAAAATGTCTTGTCATACAGTACCTGTGTCTTGTTCGCACTGTCTACATATCTCACATCTGTACCATGTATCCCACACCTGTATAATATCCTCTATAATACACCCACATGCCACGTCTGTAGCCTTTATTCCACATTCATGTATCTTTATTACACATCTTAATAATATTCATTAACATTTCATATCAGTATCCCACACAGGTACCCTGAATTCCACACCAATATCCCACATCTGTATCCTGTATTCCACATCTGTACCTTGTACCCATATTGGTACTCTGTAACCCACACCCATCTGTACCTTTATCCCAAACCTATAACCCACATCTGTAGCCACTATATCACACCTATATCACACATCTGGACCATGTATACAACACCTGTACCCCTCAGCTGTATCCAACACAAACATCCCATAAACTAATAAGTTACTCACTCGCTCTCCAGCTCAGCAACGGTGCATTTGTACTGTGCAGTTGAGAAGAGACAGATATCTGCAAACTGCCGCACTGCATGTGCAAACAAAACATCAACAAATGAACATATAACACATAGATTTATATGAGACATGAGACAGGTGAAAAAAAACAAACACAGTGACAATGCATTGGATACACAGCAGCATCAAGGGTCCTTCTGAAATGCCACCTTCTGCAAAATGTGGAAGCTCCCAGCCAAATAATTAAAATGACTGACTACACCCAACATAGTACACATCCACGTTAAGTATTAGCCAAGAAAAAACAATGAGAAAAAGAAAAATTAGTACATGTTTTTACTACACACTGACTTATCATTTTGCATGCAAGCAAGTCTTGTTTGCAAACTAGTAATCAGGAAATCATTATTCATATTTTATGAGACAGTAACTCTTGCTGTTATGTCCTCATTAATTCAGCTAATGATGACAGAATCAGACACAATTGAGTCCAATGTTGGGAATCAAAACCTAGCCTCTGACACTAGAGGACAACCACTTCCCTTTAGTCATAAAGATTTAGTCTCTTACAGTTTGGAACTGTTGCACCAGGTGACAACCTTGTCCTCATGGCCAAGAATGCTTAGCCTCTTACAGTTTGGAACAGTTGCACCAGGTGACAACCTTGTCCTCATGGCCAAGAATGCTTAGCTTCTTCCAGTTAGGAACTGTTGCACCAGGTGACAACCTTGTCCTCATGGCCAAGAATGCTTAGCCTCTTCCAGTTAGGAACTGTTGCACCAGGTGACAACCTTGTCCTCATGGCCAAGAATGCTTAGCCTCTTACAGTTTGGAACTGTTGTACCAGGTGACAACCTTGTCCTCATGGCCAAGAATGCTTAGCTTCTTCCAGTTAGGAACTGTTGCACCAGGTGACAACCTTGTCCTCATGGCCAAGAATGCTTAGCCTCTTACAGTTTGGAACTGTTGTACCAGGTGACAACCTTGTCCTCATGGCCAAGAATGCTTAGCCTCTTACAGTTTGGAACTGTTGCACCAGGTGACAACCTTGTCCTCATGGCCAAGAATGCTTAGCCTCTTACAGTTTGGAACTGTTGTACCAGGTGACAACCTTGTCCTCATGGCCAAGAATGCTTAGCCTCTTACAGTTTGGAACTGTTGCACCAGGTGACAACCTTGTCCTCATGGCCAAGAATGCTTAGCCACTTACAGTTTGGAACTGTTGCACCAGGTGACAACCTTGTCCTTGGGATCAAGAAGATTTAGTCCATTACAGTTTGGACCTACTAATTCCATACTGGATGCATCTTAAAACGTGTAGGTTTGGATACAGATCAATTTAAACCTGGACCTTTAATGCTTAGTTTGCAAAAGTTTTGAGACTGTTGTCTTATTTTGAACTTGCAGTTCCCCACATGTCCACTGGAGAAAGAACAGTCTAATCAGATCCGAGTGACAAATTGCCTGCATTATCTGTGTCGAGCAGCAGAGAGTTTCGGAAAGCTCCAAGGACCGATTCATCATGTTTTCTTCCTATCTGATCATTGACCTTCTGACTTATGCTTGTCATTACGTGGACTCATCATCTCCTGTGATTGATAACACCTATCAAATGTCCATGTCAACGTAATTTGTGAAGAGAAAAAGGTTTTAGTCCGGACTCTTAAATAACATGACAATTCTCTGAAGCTATGGTTGTAGATGTGAACAGATTGTACACTGATGGTGGTGAAATGGACTTAAAATGTACATTGACTAAAACAAGCTCATTCCAGAAAACGTTTTCGTAGACTTTCAGAAGACTTCTCTAAAGATGACTCGTTCAGGGTTTGTACAGAATTTCAAGACCTAAATTAAGTCTTTTTCATAAAAAATTTTCAAGGCTTTTCTGGGCAAAATTAAGGTCAATAAGACAAGCAATTTTATAAGTAAACCTACTGAAAATAAGAACAAACACAATTTCTGAGCACTGATATAGTCTGTTTGATTAGAAAGTGTCCCTGTGAATTGCTAAATATATCACTTTAGAAAGGTGGTTAATAGATACTACGAAGCAAGATGCTCATGAATAACCTATACCCAAACACCCTGGCTCTCGGCTAACATTAGTTAGGTTCCTAAAATTGTATAGCATTTTGACTGACTTCTGCATGGCTGGTGTACCAGCCTATGGTGTCTTGGGACTAGTGACGTCTTGGTCAGAAAACCGACCTACAGTGTTGAATGGGTTAGCAGACAAAATCTTCACGTCAAGCCACAACTCAAAATTCAAGTCTTTTCCCAGGCTTTTTAAGGTAAAAATACATTTTGCAGGTTTTTTAACGCAAATTCCCAACTTTTTCATGATTGTACAAACTCACTGTTTGTCAACATTTATATGTGATGCCTTAGAATCTGAGTGAGGACCTCTAACCCTTCTTTTTGCTACTTTCTTAAACACAGGAAATGTGGGTGTCATTGATAGATCAAAATTTGGGAGCATTTGGTATTACCACGTATTTTATGATACAATCATATATTTCAACACAGTTTTGCCTTTCTCTGCCGTGGAATCCTTTATTGCAGATATTTGAGGTAAGTAAGTGAGCACGGTTTGACGCTGCTTTGAGCAACATTCCAGTAACATCAAGGTGGAGGACACTAGAAATAGGCTTTACACACTACCCATATGTGCAATCAAACGGAGCATTTGAGCTGAATTATTCCCTGGTGCCGATATACTGGGTTTCTGAAGGATATCGACAGTAAAATCAGTTTGTGCTTCAATGTCAGATGCTTGAGGCCAAGTCTGCTGAAGTGGCAGCGTAGGGCTGAAAGTTCACGCAGGTCCCATTGTCTTCCAGGGGGAAATGTTTCATTTGTAAGCCTGCAGGGTGCTATTTGACTTGCATGTCTGGAATTGACCATGCAGATCAACGTATTGATTTGTCCATGGCATATAAAAGGTCACAGACTTCATTCTTGTATACACAGGATTACTCCATAGGGAGAACCGCCGTAGTCTGACATGGATCAAATTCACACAAACAGTGCCTCACCAGACACCAAATGATAATAGTCGCTGTGTGTATTATCATACTGGCATGGATTGTAGTAGTACTGAAATAGCAATGATACTAAGATAGTACTGATACTGAGTTGATAGTGCTGACGCTAACATAGTACTGACTTTGAAATAGTACTAATACTAAGTTGTACTGATACTAAGATAGTACTGATATTGAAATAGTACTGAGTTGTATTGATGCTAACATAGTACTGACTTTGAAATAGTACTAATACTAAGTTGTACTGATACTAAGATAGTACTGATATTGAAATAGTACTGACTGAGTTGTACTGATACTGAGTTGATAGTGCTGATGCTAACATAGTACTGACTTTGAAATAGTACTAATACTAAGTTGTACTGATACTAAGATAGTACTGATATTGAAATAGTACTGACTGAGTTGTACTGATACTGAGTTGATAGTATACTAAGATAATATTGATATTGATATAGAACTGACACTCAAATAGTACTGATGCTGAATTTATAGTACTGACACAGAGATAGTACTGATACTCAGATGTATTGATACCAAGATAGTACTAATAGTGAGTTGCTAGTACTGATAATGAGATAATACTGATACTGAAATAGTACTGATGCAGAGATAGTACTAATATTGTTTTGATAGTACTTATACAGAGATTGTATTGATACTGAGATACACTGGCATTGATGGGCTGATAGTGAGTTGACAGTTCTGACACTGAGTTGATAGTGCTGATAATAAAATAATACTGATACTGGGATAGTACTGACACTGAGGTGATAGTACTGACACTGAGGTGATAGTACTGACACTGAGGTGATAGTACTGACACTGAGGTGATAGTACTGACACTGAGGTGATAGTACTGACACTGAGGTGATAGTACTGACACTGAGATACTACTGATAATGAGATAGTACTGACTGTGAGTTGATAGTACTGAAACCCACGAAATAGGCAAGATGTGGAACCAAACCCTGTATCCACTCAGGGGAGATAATCAATGAACCACCCTAGTTGTTCTATAAATATTCTAACATGGACATAAAGATTAAAGTTTGTCAGAGAAACTGATTGTGAAACAGTGAAACAGTGAAACACCATCTCGAAGCAACCTTGTAACTCCTTAATCAATGTGATCATATGACCAATGTGTGTGGTATGTCACATGCAGTGTTGTTTTACGCCAACTCCTAGTCTTATCTCGTTTCAGTCATCATAATCATTCCTCGTGTTACATCCTCTGTAACCAGAGTTAGTCAGACTCTGCGTCAGCATGGCCCACCACTAACCAGTATCAGTGAATGGCATCATGCTATTTTTGTACAGTGACTACGCTCATATTTCACACCTTGTTATGAGTTGGTACATAACCAACAGTCATAGCACTGGATAATCACATGAATAACAAATAATATTTGTTCTAATCCTACTGACACTACTATATCAGGCTATGTTACAGGTACTATTACTACTAGTACATGTGATTGATGCTAATGCTATTGATCACTGGATTGTCTGGACTGGATACCATTATTTACAAACTGCTGCCATATACCTGGCTTATTGCTGAATGTGCCTTAAACCTAAACTCACTCACTCACTACTGCACATATTACTAATGCTAGGCTACTGCTGCTGCTACTATTACTACAATTGTTTCTTCTACTGTAACTACAACTACTACCACTGCTGCCACTACTGTCACTGCTACTGTCTCTGCTGCAGCTACTACTTGCCACCTGCTGCTACTACTGTCACTGCTACTGCCTCTGCTGCAGCTACTACTTGCCATCTGCTGCTACTACTGTCACTGCTACTGCCTCTGCTGCAGCTACTACTTGCCATCTGCTGCTACTACTGTCACTGCTACTGCCTCTGCTGCAGCTACTACTTGCCACCTGCTGCTACTACTGTCACTGCTACTGTCTCTGCTGCAGCTACTACTTGCCACCTGCTGCTACTACTGTCACTGCTACTGTCTCTGCTGCAGCTACTACTTGCCACCTGCTGCTACTACTGTCACTGCTACTGCCTCTGCTGCAGTTACTACTTCCCATCTGCTGCTACTACTGTCACTGCTACTGTCTCTGCTGCAGCTACTACTTGCCACCTGCTGCTACTACTGTCACTGCTACTGTCTCTGCTGCAGCTACTACTTGCCATCTGCTGCTACTACTGTCACTGCTACTGCCTCTGCTGCAGCTACTACTTGCCATCTGCTGCTACTACTGTCACTGCTACTGCCTCTGCTGCAGTTACTACTTGCCATCTGCTGCTACTACTGTCACTGCTACTGCCTCTGCTGCAGCTACTACTTGCCATCTGCTGCCACTACTGTCACTGCTACTGTCTCTGCTGCAGCTACTACTTGCCACCTGCTGCTACTACTGTCACTGCTACTGTCTCTGCTGCAGCTACTACTTGCCACCTGCTGCTACTACTGTCACTGCTACTGCCTCTGCTGCAGCTACTACTTGCCACCTGCTGCTACTACTGTCACTGCTACTGTCTCTGCTGCAGCTACTACTTGCCACCTGCTGCTACTACTGTCACTGCTACTGTCTCTGCTGCAGCTACTACTTGCCATCTGCTGCTACTACTGTCACTGCTACTGCCTCTGCTGCAGCTACTACTTGCCATCTGCTGCTACTACTACTGCTGCTACTACTACTACTACTGCTGTTACTGCACCTACTATCAGCCACCTGCTGCTACTACTACTACTATGCATTTATATCTTGCAAATATCCAGTCTTAAGAAGATGCAGGTCAAGAAGAAATGAGATTTTAATCTGGATTTGAAAGTACTGAATCTCTACTGATAGAAGGGAGAAGGGTAATTTGTTCTATAAAGTTGAACCGACAAATAGAAAAGACTGCAGTCTGGTGTATATGTTGTTGTGATGTCCTCAGGTGATGTACTGGTTGATATTCTTGCAAAAGGTCTGAGAGGTAAACTACAGCTACTTTTACAACAGACTGTGACCCCTGGCCATGACATGGGATATTCCAAGTCTACAACTAATGTAAAGGGTTTTGTATCAGTGTGTCTATATTCTCATCTCCCTTGGGGGTTTACAATAAACAGTAAAAGCAACCATAACACTGACCTAAGTCACTACTGCCACATGAATCATTATCTAGCCGTACTCATATACTGAATGACATTAAAGCTGAAACATACAATGAGACATCATTTCTTAATTTGTACAGTTTGTTTTGATAGAGCGAACTGCAGTTTGATTAAACAACTCATTTGAGTCAAATCAAACATATTATTGTATCCTGAATGTAGTTGGGTTATTGATGCTTGACATCGTGCAGAACCACGGCATCTAGATTAGTCTTGCACACACCAACATCAGAACAACACACAAACTCTCCTGTTGCATCCATTATAAATATACTCAACCTCACAGAACACAGTCTTGTGGATGACCTCAGCAATATTTCATCTATGAGATGGCAGTCTGGTCTTGGCAATCCAATGACTGACATAATGAGCATTATTATGCTAAAGAAAACTAGGGGATACTCCATTTCGCAAGCATATCACCGACTAATGTCAATGCATAAGAGAAAAAGTAATAGATATCCACACAAATGAAACATTTCCAACACAAATGGAAGAAATTGTTGTATCTTCCCTTAATTTCTCTTCATCATCTGTTTCAACCTTGGCTTCATTGTTTGCATTTTATTAATCTTGTTAATCCATTAACCTCTACTTTATAAAAAATAGTATATTATTGACGAACCAACCCCACTGATCTTGTCACCTCATGCGACAAGCAAGGGTTTTACCTGGATCGCCCACAGGTGTTCTTTCTGATGAAATATACTGAGAGAAACACATAAGCAAATAACAAGTGTTCCTTTACTATTTTCCAGTTTTCATCACAGCACTATACAAAGCTGGTGATGAAAACTGGAAAATAATGAAGTAATGCTTGAATTTTCCAGTGATCCTTTATTTGTTTCACTCAGTATATCTTTAAATCGAGTTTCTGAAGCTGTAGCAACAGAGACAGTGGATTTGCATGTCTCATTCATATTAAAACAACTGAAATTCATCAACTCCGTCTCACGAAATATCAGAGGTTATACCAACAACAGTAACAATCAATTTAATTACATAATTTCAGCAGGTACTGTTGCCTGGCAACCTGTAGCACACAGCAGTGTGACATGCATGATACATATATTATACCACCTGTAGTGCTACAGCTGATATACAACAGTGAATATGGATATATGATAACAATGTTCCAACATGCATTAACTGCCATTTCCTATATGGCTTCAACAGTTGTTCGTCCAGATTGACCAGACTGTTGGACAGCAACACGAGATATAGACAGTTAACACACAGATCGCTGCTAGACACTGAATACCTCTGTGACATTCAAATATACTCGGTGATAGTCCCATGATGCAATTCTGTTTGACTTCAACAATTTTTGAAAACTGATGAAACAATTTAAATGTGAGTTTATAACTAAATATTGAATATTATATATATAAATGCATTGCATCAGGGTCTGAAGGTGTTTTAAAAGTTGAATTTTATGTATATACTGGACAAAATAAGTTAGTGATATTGTTATTTTTATGACTGATATCTTATCAGTGTGTCAATAAATACAGGTATCACTATTAATGATTTCAAAACTTACATATATCCCTAACTATTTTTGTCCAGTATATATATATTTAAGTTGGAAACAGAATTGCATTGTGAAGAGAATGTGTCATACATTGTGTTGTTTTGAGATGGACAACTTACAGCACGTCCTCATCTGCGATCACATGTGTCTGTTCATTGGTCTCATGGAGAACCAGGCTCATTAATTGAATCACTAACAGAAGAACCAATCAGATATCATGAACACTGTAAAGCACCAGTCATATTTCAGATACAGCGGGTAGGACTAATCGTGTTTATGTAAAGCTGGAAGGACCAATGATATTCAAGATACTGCAGGAAAGGACAAATCATATTTCAGACATGGATTGACGGACTAATCATTTATCAGATAATACACGGGGTGGGGGTGGGGGGCAATCTCATTTCAGATACTTTAGAAAGGAAACAATCATATTTCAGATACTGCGGGAAGAGCCAATCATATTTCAGGCACTGCTGCTAAGAACCAATCATATGTCAAGTACTGATGGAAGGGTCAAACAAATTCTGATACTTTGAAGTACCAGTAATTGTCTTAAATTGCCTGACACTGCCCATCAGCCAGTAGCATATAAGCAATGACTTATGGAAATGTGGCATCAACTTCAAAAGACAACATACTAACACATTCCTGGTCTTATCAAACAAAGTCACAAAATACACATGATCAACTTTCTCAGTTTTGCCACTAAGGTACATAAAAAATTACGTGAAATCTTTTTTAGCATTTAAATAAATTGTAATTGTAATTGTGAGATATTACAAGGTGGTATGAAATTAGCTACCAGGTTGATGCAGGTTTTACCATAATCAACATAACAAGCATATCATACTGATACATTACTTGGAACAACTAGTTAAAGTGCCCTGGTGTTTATGATAAAGATGGACAGGATAGATGTTTCTGATGCTTATGTAAAACAACCCAGAAACATAACCTACAGGGCTGAGATTTGAACCAGTAATCACAGACTCCAGAAACGATAAAGGGAAACAACTCTTCACAGTAAATGGAATACCACTGTCAACTTCTATTTCTATATCCCCAGGTGCTCATATTTCCTTTCCCCTAAGGAAGGGGCACTAATTATATTGATTATGGTATAGAGGCCTACATCACTGAGATTACCAAGTTTATTATCAAATATAGGATTAATTTTTAGTAATAATAAACTGCACTCAGAGTATCTTTACCTGAAATTTTGATTTTCTTGACAGTTTTACTTGTGTTATTGTCCACCAAAACATTGATCGCTAGTCCCTCTCCATGGTAATATTTCTGAAATAAAATATATAAACCATCAACAAATCAGCAAATAAGTAAGTGAGTGGGTGAGTGCATGCATTCAGCAATATTCCAGATATATGGCAGCAGTCTGTAAATAATGAAGATTGGACCAGATGATCCAGTGATCAAAAGCATGAGCATCAATCTGTGTAACTGGGAAGTGATGACATGAGTCCACCAAGTCAGCGAGCCTGACCACCCGATCCTGTCAGTTGCCTCTTATGACAAACATGGGTTACTGAAGGTCAATATTCTAACCTGGACCTTCATTTTTTGAATCATCCAATAACACACAGAATAGAGATATGGAAATACAATGAATCAGGTACAGGAAAAACACCTTGTGTGTGATATCAACATGGCCTCCACGTGTACTGCTTCACGACGTTTTTGTAATATCTTATATTTGGGATTACACTTTCTCAGTAAAGGACCAATTCTAGCGCTTTCACTATCTGGGATTTGAACAGCCACTTTCAGAGTGACGCTCAGTCGCGTAAACACCAGCACACAAAGTCAGCCATCTAACCCACACAGACACCACTGCTTTACCCAAAATGGAAGTCTGACAACTAGCAGTGTAGGTGATTATGTGTTATCCAGGGGACAACTGTTTCACCCACCTCTTTGTCCAGCGATGCTTCTAGTCTAATGTTCCCTGGACTCATCATGAAGTCTTTGACAGCCTCGGCATTTGGCTGCGGCGCTGGCTCCTCAGGAGCATACGTTAACTTGCGGATAGCTAAACGAACAGAGTTCCTGGAAACAAAAATGTCGCAGTCTTTATAATATTTTTATTAAATGAGAAAGGGAGTAAGTCCTTACAACTCTTTCAGAAATATTCAGACTTCATGGCAACGGGACCAAAATTAGGTTCTTCTCTGAGGAATCAAACCCAGAACTTTGGTGAGACGAACAAACACTGCAACCATTGTGCTAGCCAAACTTCTTTATTTTATGTTCTGGCTTAAAAAGATGTCTTGATTAGCTGATAAAGTTCTAAAATAACTTGTGACATTTATTAATGATAACATATCATATCAAATCCATAAGTTTGCTGCTATTTGCTTTCAGTCTGTTTTTAAACCCATTAATGACTCACAATAAGTTCCATGAAGTCTGGACTTGGAAACATGCCAACTGAAGTCATCACAAAATGCCATACAGACAATAATGTGAGCTGTGAAAATGGGTTAATCAAGACTTATAGCAAAGGGCCAATTGCATGTGTTGCATACAGACATCAACTAAGTACAGCGGAGTTCCAGGCCTGACATCAAATAAACATCACAGCTAATGTTTTTTCAACAGGTTGTTTGGTTTGTTGTTTAAGGACACAATCAGCAATATTCCAGCTGTTTCATGACGTTTTTTCCAACATATTTCAATAGCTGATCGTAGTATTTTTAAAATGTATAAATTGCAAACAAAAACATATATGTCTCAAAGACCATCAGCCAATTTTATTGCAATTTACGAGGCACTGAAGGTTTTTGCCAATTCCCCGATCTGACAGCAACCTAATTAGCATGAAGCTCTTTGAAATCAACCTTATAAACATGTCCTTCTGACTACCGAATAGGAATGATATACAGGTTTATATCTGCCTGACTGCGATCTTGGTGTCTGGATACAGAACAGGTGGTAACTCTGTATTATTTACCAATGACCCATACTGGTACGAGCCATACTGGTACGTCAACTTTACAATATGAAATATATGTCGTTTCCTAATACCTGCAATAAATCAAATTATGATCAGAAACTTATCACAGCTGTGATCACTGTTCTGGGGATTTTACTAGTCCTGAGGGGATCCAGGAATATCAATTTCACTTGGCAATGGAGGTTATGGGTCAGCATGGGCTTATCTCCCCATAGCATTTCTAGGTCAGATAAAAGCGAAGTGTCTCAAATGTATCTTTGCCTCATGTTCCAAGGTCAAGATAGGTCCCAGAACCAAATGCTTGTCCCCTCACAGCACTCTTTGGTCTTGGATAAGTCTTGGTATCTCATGCTTGTCCCCCAAATGAGTTTCTAGGTCAGAATACGTCCCCACACCCAAGGTTTGTCTCCCCACAGCTTCTCTAAGTCAGAGTAGGTCCCCATACCCAAGGTTTGTTTTCCAATAGCTCTTCTAGGGCAGAATAGGCCCCCACACCCAAGGTTTGTGTCCCCATAGATTCTCTAAGTCAGAACAGGCCCCCACACCCAAAGTTTGTCTCCCCACAGCTTCTCTAAGTCAGAGTAGGTCCCCATACCCAAGGTTTGTTTTCCAATAGCTCTTCTAGGGCAGAATAGGCCCCCACACCCAAGGTTTGTGTCCCCATAGATTCTCTAAGTCAGAACAGGCCCCAACACCCAAAGTTTGTCTCCCCACAGCTTCTCTAAGTCAGAGTAGGTCCCCATACCCAAGGTTTGTTTTCCAATAGCTCTTCTAGGGCAGAACAGGCCCCCACACCCAAAGTTTGTCTCCCCACAGCTTCTCTAAGTCAGAGTAGGTCCCCATACCCAAGGTTTGTTTTCCAATAGCTCTTCTAGGGCAGAATAGGCCCCCACACCCAAGGTTTGTCTCCCCACAGCTTCTCTAAGTCAGAATAGGCCCCCACACCCAAGGTTTGTGTCCCCACAGCTTCTCTAAGTCAGAATAGGCCCCCACACCCAAGGCACACCCAGACACAAATATGTTAAATTTTCCACACAAACACAGATCTCTAAACCACTAGCCATTTCTACACCCTCGGCCTGAACGTTTTTTCAAAATTTTCCATAAATGTTCTCTCAAAGCGTCTCTTTGCTTGCATTATATGCCTGTCCCTCAATGCCAGTGAACAGCACACAACAAGCCTAGAGGGTGCCGGTGGGAAACACGTAGGCCCCAGCCTAATCAATAACCTGAATAGACCAAACGGTCAGCCTGACCTTAGCCCTAATACCTCCCATGGCCCTAGATGACAACACAATCAAGAGTCAAATTTAGCACACCATAATTGCAGTTTGACAGGATATTCCTCGGTACTCTTTCCACGCTGACTCTTCTCTGTATGGTAATTATTGACTTTAGTCTGACATTACAGCTCTGAACCTGATATTTTAATCCCATTTTGGAGATGGAAAAAACATAATTTCGACATACAGATGAATATATTGCTTAGAAATCTCCACTGCAACAAGGAAGAAGATTGTTATCATGATCATCTTTTTGAAAATATGTGTAGGTGTATTATTTCAGGTAGAAGTGTCAAGCTCTTGCATGAAATTTTCAACTGAACTGAGGAACTTGGGGCTCGATTGGATGACATGTTTCTGTCTGTTGTTTAAAGCCACATTCAGCATTTTTCCAGCTGTATGTCAGCCATTTGTAAAATAATTGAGTCTGGACCAGAATATCCAGTGATGACATCATGAGTATTGATCTACAGAAATGTGATATCCTGTCATTGGTTGACATGTCATATGGATATCTGTAGAAGGATGATAATACTGTTTGGATTATTTAGTACTGACTTTACTTAATTTAGTCTTCTGCCTTAAAGCTGGAATACTGCCAAGACCAGCATAGAACTGATGAAACAGACCAAACAAAATACATACAAAATGTCCTGATGAAAAGGCTTTCTTCTTTCCAGGATATTCGTCTAATGTTGCTATTGTTTTATCAGAAATGCTGCCAGAAAATTCCACACAAACAAATAAATACTTTGTCTTGGGAATATTCAGTTCATATCACAGCAGCCTCTAAATAATCAAGTCAGTAGAGAGTGAAAATGGTGGTTGATGTAATGAGCATGATCTGACATTGCCCTCTGGGTAGTGTCTGACAATCACTTAAGATAACGGTTTGTGTGAATCTGGTGTGAGCTTTCATCATTGAGACCTCACCTTTGATCTTCTTGTGCTTCTACAGTCATGACTTTATCGTGTGCATAGTGTACACTCACCTCTTGTGAGGCTTCTCCTCGATTGAATCTGCTACAAATGTTTTCATCTCGTAGTCCACACCACATGGCTGAAACAGAGAAATACGAGTGATTTCATCTGAGTACCATGGTAATATGACACATCACTGGAATACCATGTAATATAAGGCATCATCTAAATACCATGGTACTATGACTGATATCACCTGAGTGCCATGGTAATATGACTGATATCACTTGAGGACCATGGTATTATGTCTGATATCACCTGAGGACCATGGAAATATGACTGATATCACCTAATACCACAATAATATGACTAATATCGTCTAAGTACCATCACTGGTCATACATCTGATATCCTTGTACCATCACTCATGACACATCTCATACATCTCTTACCAGTAATATGACTAATATCATATAAATTATACCTGGAGTCACCTGTATATCTCCCAACAACAATAAATAAGACTCGTATCATATAAACATTATTAGTGGACTCATCTGTTCAACTGACATCACCTGTGTATCTCATGCAAATGTATATTGGTAATACAACACGCATCACATCTACTTGTCTTATCAATATATGAAGTTATTTGGAAGAATCAGAACATTTCAGAGAACGGCTTTGGATGTTCCTAATGATACGCATCAATCAGATGACAAAATGTTCTTCTGAACTTACCACTTCAACAGAGAGATTATGTACATAAGATTCAGGCTTCTATTGGGGTGATGTTGTAACTAAGAGGTTAAAGTGTTTGCCCATCATGCCCAAGACCAAGGTTCAATTTCCGACATGGCTACAATGTATAAAGCCCATTTCCGGTCTAGTGTTTTGCTGCTATTAGCAATATTCCAGCAATATCACAATGGGGGACACTAGAAACGGGCTTCACACTTTTTACCCATGAGGGGAATTGAACCTGAGCCTTCCTGTGACAAGCAAACACTTTAACCACTAGGCTACCCCAGTACCCCGTGACATAATAAACCCCCATCGACTGGCTGCAGTCCCATCAACCAGCTGAACAATGTAGTTACTGTGGTTTACACACAGGCACAGCAATCTTTAACCATCACAGCTTCATCATTTTACTGTTATGTCCCAGAAACAAACTACCGTGGTCATGTGTCCCAGTCCACCTGCTGTCAATGGGTACCTTGTAAGGATGGGAAAGCCACATTAACTTGGTGAGCCTAGTAGGTTGCAAGAGTTGTATGCTCCCCAGGGAGATGAGATTGAAAATATGATGTGCTGTTGTAATGGACATCCAAAGACAGTGACCTTGAGCAGTTGAACTGGCGAATTGGACATCGGTGCTATACAAATGTCTAGTGTAACAACAATAATAATATAGTGACACTAGCAGAGCCAGGGCCTTATCACTTACTGATGCTCGCTCTCTCTCTGTGTCTCTCTCTCTGTGTGTGTGTGTGTATGTTCTGGAGTCTTTGATAAGCTATCATATATCACCGAGTTATCACATATAACCTGCCATCAGAAATGTCAATTATCTCATGGTTTCAACATGACTGTAAACAGTAAACAAGCTCACATACACTACCACACTTTGTGCACTACTTGACCCTCTGAAACACTCTTCTACACAGTTAAAACAAAGTACTGCCTCATGGTATATCATAACATCAATACATGTAGCCCAAAACAGGATCCTTATGGTGTGCGATATGAGATCAGTATCCAGTGAGTAATACATGACATATGACATATTGGTGTATGATCATGTGACAAGACAAACATCATTCAGCTTTCCATTTCCGTTTCTGACATATTACTGTGGAAATTTTCCATAGTTTTGTTCTCATGAAAATTCTAGCCATATAACAACCTGTTAATAAAGCTAGACCAGACAATCAAGTGACAAAACCACCTCTTAATATTATAACAAAAGCTCATATAAATTAAAAAAAAAATCCCTCCCCAGACTTTTCTTAATTGTGTGAACCAAGAGATAGCTAAATATACTGACCATAGACAACATGGAATTATGGTTAAAACAAACTAAAGCTAGTGGTCACTTTCAGTTTGATAGTACCATAGTTTAGTATACTTATGTTCCTCAAAAGAACCTTTGTTCCTCAGCTGAAAATGAAGTAAGTGAGTGAGTTTAGTTTTACGCAACACTCAGCACTATTCCAGCTATATGGCAGCGGTCTGTAAATATTCGAGTCTGGACAAGACAATGCAGTGATTAATAACATGAGCATCGATTTGCCTAATTGGGAAGCAATGACATTTGTCAGCTAAGCAAGCCTGAACATCTGATCCCGTTCGTCGCCCCTTACGACAAGCATGCATTACTTAAGATCAGTATTCTAACTCTGACCTTCACAGACAGTTGAAATCCAAAAGAGTGAGTGAGTTTAATTTTATGTCACTTTAAGAAATATTAAAGCAATATCATGGAAGGGGCACCAGAAATGATCTTCACACATTGTCCCCCAGTGGGAAATTGAAACTGGGTCTGGGGTTGTGAAAACAGTTATACACTTCTCAACTTTTGATAGGTATCTTTCTACATTTCCATTACACCCATACCCTTTAATGTATGTTTAAGCAGAATATCTGGTTATCCCTTTCAAAAGTTGAGCAGTATATGTTGACAAGTGCTGTTTAGGTGTAGGTTCATAAACAGTGACGTGGTGAGTGATGTTTAGCTTTACTTTTTCACAGTTTGGAGCAGACGTGAGTGATGGAGCACATCTTCAAGCAAGGGATCTGACTAAACCAGATCGCTGAACCGAATTGGAATCAAACCCAGTCACCTGATCCTGGCACAGCGGACATAAAGTACACAGATATGGACTACAGGTCAACTGATCCCAACAGGTCACAGAAACCTGGGGAGAGATTTGATCCCCAAAACCCCAGACTCTTATACCAGCAAAGGAACTGCTTGTAACAGCTGTGTAAGTAGTGTGCAGCACTGGCCAAGCTAAGTAAAAACATAATTGATAGCAAACATTAAACATGTACAAATACGGGCCTTTGGTGCATATTCATTTCTAGTAATACAATAACTCTATTACATGTTCAATATTCCTGAAACATAATTTGCATTTCAATAGCTAAGAATGCCAAATTCATATAAGCAATCATTTACTGGCAGCAGACTGTGAAGGGCGTATATAGTGTACAGCTGGGATAGGTTTGGATCTATACTTGATATCTGTTGGTCAAATGAAATATATCATGGCAGATAGGTCGCACAAGCAGTGATTATAAGGGGATATTTTAGATTACTTGGGGTCACTACATGTATATACCTCTGGTTTCTTAACACCTTTCTCTTCAGGCTCCTGCTGTGAGGGAGAAATCTGAGTGGTTAGTGAATAACTTGACTATTAGTTCTGCAGTCACTCTCTTGGTAAATTCTGATTGGTTAGTGACTGTTAATTCCGCAGTCATTATCTTGGAGAAATATAATTGGTTAGTGAATGACTTGACTGTTATTCTGCGTTCACTGCCCTAGAGAAATCTGATTGGTTAATGAATGATGTGACTGTTAATTCCGTCGTCAATGTCTTGCAGCAATCTGATTTGTTAACAAATGATCTGACTGTTAATTCTGCAGTCCGTGTCTAGGAGAAATCTGATTGGTTAGTAAATGACCTGTTTGTTCTTTCTGCAAATCACTGTCTTGGAGAAACATAATTGGTTAATGATTGTCGTGACTGTCATGAACAAACATTACTGGTTTGTAAATGACTTGAAAATTCACTAGCAAAACGCCTTGGGAACATCTGACTGTGACTGAAACACCAGCCAAACTGGTTGACATGAAAGAATGGTGGAGACACAAAGTCATAAACAGCAGAGACAAGTAATATAAACATGCCATCTGAAAAGATATCATCACTAAAAAATATGAAGAAAAAAATCATCACAAAGAATTATCAAATTTAAAGGCTTTGTTTTTACCTTCACCTGAGGTGACAGGAAAGTTTATGAAAACATGCTAAGACTACGAAACCATGGAGATAAAAATTGGTAACAACATTCATAGATGCAGTAACAAGGGTAATCTCGTCTTTTAATGTTATTCCTGAAAAATGTGCTAAAAGTCACTGTCTGCCAGACCCTCATTTTCAACTGAATACGATGAATAATGCAGTACATTCCAGGAAGTGAAATGTCACGAATGTTTCTTTAATATACAGATGTCTGTTTCTTTTACATTTTCTCTCACGGTTTGGAGTCAGAGGTCAGTAGTGTCAGCACATGCAGAATTCTGATACTGAAAACACAACCTGTCGAATAACCCTCCACAATTTCAGTGATTTTACAGATAAGGATGGACGATATGATCAATATGTTTGTTTCAGGAAATTACATCGCTTAAATTCTGAAAAAATGAGAAAAACAATTCCAATTTCCTCAGACTGATAACAAAATTGTGTTAAAACAAGAAACCAATCGTTTCTACTGCAATCTGGGATGTCTGAACGACAGGAAGCAAAAGTTGAGTACAAACCTTCCCAGTATCCCCTGGTGCGGGCTGAAGTGTGACGGAGGCTGGAGCATTTGGCGGCAGCTGGAACAGAAAGTTACGATTTGACAAAATAGACACTGAGTGAGTTAGGTTTTATGACATTATTAGCAACATGCCAGCAATATAAAAACATGGGGCACCAGGAAAGAAGTTTCACACACTGTACCCATTTTTCTTAAAGGTCACATGCAACCAAAAAATCAAACATAATTAAAACACAATTATCACTTATTCATGACATTTAATATACATTGCTGCTTGTTAAAAAACAAACAAACAAAATTATAAGCATACAATCGCGAATCAAAAGTGCAATATTTTGGACGAAGCCCTCGGGAGACCGAACCCAGTCACAGCGGGTGGCTGTATGAGTAGATTATTTACTTGTTTGTGTACACAACCAAGATAAGACTACTGCTCACAACCTCATACTCCAGGTGTGCATACTGTTTCAAGCTCCTCGAACCTATTCACTGCGCATGCGTTATGAGCACAGCGCAGCACAGCTGTTGAAACCACTTTTTCCCCCAGCGCAGGGGGAAATTAGTGAACTCCGATTTTGTGGGCTTTTTGCATTGCGTTTTTGTTCAACTTTATAGGTTAAATGGGCATTTTTGATGACTAGTTTTGGTAAGTGCATACCGAAAGGTATCAGAATCTGCAAAGTTGTGTATTACGTTGCATGTGACCTTTAATCAATCCCCTGCCTTCCATATGATAGGCGATCACTTTAACTATAAAACTACTGCCCCTACTAGACACCAAAGTAATCCCATGGCCCAGGGCCTAGATTTTCGAAGATATCTTAGCACTAAGACAGTCATAAGTGCACATTAACATTAACTTACAACTATCTTAGTGCTAAGACAGCATTCAAAATAATGGCCCTAGAGATCGCCTACTTAAGTAGTCACCAGTTAAAATGTATTTGACAAAGCCACTACAAGTTGATGCCACAATGGTTATCAAATCATTTCCTTTATGTATTGTGTAAACACTGTTAAAAACATGAATAAAACAGGGGTTAAAAAATTGGAGTGCCTGATGCCCTGGTCAAGTCGGTTTCATTTAGGGCAATAATGGTATCTTACTTTTCCCTGGGCTACTAGATAATTTTGGCTTACGGTATCAAACCGCAAATATACTTGGATTTCATTTCATATCTGCTCAAAATGTAGCTGTTAGATTTCACAATGATAATAAAGTTGAATTATCATTCTTTGCTATTTATCACTTCTCAATAAATAGTTTGTTAATCATTAACATCAAATACCTTGTTGATTTATTCTTTCATAATTACATCATCATGATTATGTCATAAAAATCAGGGCAAGTAGAAAATTAGTCAGGTCAAGTTACTTTTTAAAAGTCACTTGCCCTCTGGCAAGTAGGCTTTTTTTTCTAAAGAAAAAAAAACGGTTTGCAAACCTGTAAAAAGTAATGAATCTGTCATAAAAGGACAAAGGTGCTTCTAAAACCATACACAAGATGCTGGACTGCTGTCAAACACAGAGACGTAAGGAATAAACCTTTTTCAAGTGTTGATGAAACCAAAACATTTTCAGTAATTGTTATTTGACCTTGAAACAAATCTTTGATGCTGTAGTTTTCTGAAAACCAATCTGAATGTACACAATGAAATATGGATTGCCATGTACACATATTTGCTCATTGACAACAGTGATAAATAAAATTAAACATGATTCAGTGGGATTTAAACTGCTTATCCTCAAAGAAATCAATCCATGCTCCATTAGCCCAAAGCACTAACCTGAGTGAGTGAGTGAGTAGGTGAGTGAGTGAGTGAGTGAGGTTTTATGCTGCTTCTAGTAATATTCCAACCATATCCTGATGGGTACACCAGCAATGCGCTTCACACATTATACCCATGTGTAGGGATGAGAATGGGTATGAGTGAAAAAAGAGGAATGTGGGCTCGGCCTCTTTGGCGTCATGTTAATTGAAACAATATAACATATATATCATGAACGACACCAGTGCCATCAAATACACAGAATTCTGCAGATTCGCAGAAAATTCTCATCCCTGCATGTGAGGAACAGGAAAATGACGAGCATATGCTTTAACATCTGGGCTACCCCACCGCCCCTTAACTTTGTTGATTGTTGAAGAATACATAAACAGTCTGTGAAGTTGTTGTAGCTGATGTAATTATTTAAAAGATTTAACTCAAATACATCTTTTGTGCTCAAAGAGATATTATTGTGAAAATCAAAGTTATTTTTCCATGCATCTGGAACTTGTAATTCAAAGTATGCACAACCCTGATTCCTGATCTTGGAGGAAACTGATCTCCTGTATACAAACTGACTATAGATCATGACATATGTCTTACATAAAATCCCTTTCATACCTTATTCATGAAAAAAGTCATAAATATTCATAAATGTTCTTAAAGCAAAGACTTTGTGAACCATTTCAGAATCAACATATGGAATGATTTGAATTGTGTGCAGCAAGTTGAACAATATCTTTGTGGAATCCACCATAGATATATCATCAGTGTGCAAGATGAAAGACATATTATTTATCATGCACTGGAGAAGAGAATGAAGTATGTATTTTTCGTAAATAATATTGAATGAAACACTTCCTAAAAATGATGTTATTCAAAATATTTCTTACTCCTTTATTTATATTTCCATGTCCTTTCCGTTACTGATTTATGGCGAGGGGTTAAAGATGATGATTTTAATAGAGAAACAAGCACAATGTGAATGACTGCCTGGTTGTTATGTACGCCCTCTCCCATATCTGAGCATAATTTTTAAATACTTTCAAGCACAAAGATGCTGGCCCATCCCAGTATATGTGTACAAAACTGACGACCCTCTACCTCTCCAGAACAAAATGGGTGAGACAGGGAAAAGTGTTGCAATGTACCCTCTCTCCTCCATGTCTCTGTCAAGGACATAAGTATGAATGATTGTCCTTTAACTGAGATGAGAGTCCTTGCCACACTGTATCAGGCTGTGTGAAAAGTTGAAACTAGCAGCACCATGAATGTGATCTATTAGTGGAATAAAATATTCAGACGCTTCCAGACCTTGTCAGTACACCATTACCTCTGCAGTTGTTTTGATGGAAATGTCAGTTCTCCAAAAATAGATTCCTCACTACACATCAAGGATATTTGAAACATTTTACGGAATATTTGAAAGGAAGCAGACAAGAAACTTTCCTTCAAATTCATCCTTAAACTTAAAACTTTCAATTTCTGGAAGAAAGTACATCTGTATCACCACTGTGCCAGTGAAAACAGTTGTGCAGGAAGACCAACTCCCAACACAAAGACAGCTTGAACTCACACAATATTATTTCAGAATGTCATCTTTTTCAGCATGTCTACAGAAATGACATTAAATCTCAGAAGAAATTACGATGGTTCAGAGCTGTTACTTATTGACATTGTAAAGAGAGAGAGAGAGAGAGAGAGGGAGGAGAGAGACAGAAACAGAGAAGAGAAAAAGAGGAAAAGAGGAAATAGAGAGAAAGAAAGAAGAAAAAGGAGAAAGAAAGTGAGAAAAGAAAGAAAGAAGAGAGAGATTATAAGAGAGAAAGAGCAAAAGACAGAGAGGGAGAGAGAGAGAGAGAGAGAGCTACAGAGAATCAGTAACATGACTGCAGGACAACTACTTAAACAACAACCTCCAATGGTGATAACACTCCCATGCCATGGAATGGGTCCTTGGAGGGGGCCCATAAAACGATTCATCTAAATTCTACAACCGAGTACCTAATTGTATTCCTTCATCAACAATAGAGGCCATCATTTGTTGTGAAACATTCACACATAAAACCTGCATATTGGCAAGAATTAATTTACAGTATACCAGTGTGACGTGGCCACACCACACCAAGTCACACACGGTCAGGGACTAAATCATGATGTGCTGCACAAAAAATAAAAATTTGTGTCTAAAATAAAAAACTATTTCCACCATAAAAAATCAATGTACCGATATTACAAATTTCATTCCATTTCTCTTATTTCTGATCAGATTTCTGATCAAATTTCTTCTCCACAATGAAAACTGTAATGGAGGGAACAGAATAGTGTACTAAAGTGGCCGTTCTCAGGGTCAATACTCGCACAATCTGGTTGATCAATAAATGACATTAAAGAACAAGAGGAATTCCCTTCCTGCAGGTAATCTGATTAAGCAAGAAAGTTGGAGAAAGAATCAATTCTTGTGAAGTTAGAAGAATACAGAGGAACTCTGAAACCCGCTTGTTAAAATATCTGTTCCTTCTGTTAATGAGATAGCATAGGGAAGCATATCATTCACTTCTACACCCAAACCTCATTATCCTTGAGTCTAATCAAATAGGATAAGAATACAAAGACATATATGATGATATACACTGATGATATATCTCAGTTGTAATGCACTGCTGACACGTACGTTGACGTGCAACATATCTCAATGCATGTTGATATACACTGATGGCCATTATATCAACGTATGTTGATATACACAGGTGATATATCTCAGGTGTAATGCTGATGGCATGTATGTTGATATACACTAGCGATATATCTTAGGTATAACACTGCTGACATGTACACAATATACACTGATGATATAGAGAGAGTCTAACCAAGGAGTCTTCTGATTATCATGCAAGTCTCAGATATTTGTAACTTTATCAACTTGTGTTGATATAACTGATATAATCAGACACGATGGTGAGATTCTATTTATCATCAAAAATCATTCTTCATTAGTTTTCAATGAAAACTGTACATCTTTCAACACTGTACTACCATCAGACTTGCAGTACAGCGACATCATAGCATTGTGACATCATCAACTTCATAACATCTTAGCATTGTACAAAATCTGTGAAAAACAATATCTCTAACGAGATATCATATGATCTCACACAAGCAATATCTCCTGCAGAACACAGTTTTGGATGACATATCTCAATGTATGTTGATATACACTGGTGATACATATCAGGTATAAGTTATAACAGTCTTGATGTGTATGATGCCAAGTTAGTCCTTCGCTGGCGAAGATGACCAAGAGTCCACCGACTACATGTCAATGGTGGTGTGTGCGGAAGTGGTGGTGTGGTGAAGATGTTGCTATACACAGACGATATATCTGAGGTTCAGGAAGATAAGCAGAAGGTGTTTGGTATCTATTTTGTCCAAGAACCCTACAGGAAGATAAACAGAAGGCTCTCTGGATCTGTGTTGCCTCAGAATCCGTATAGTTCAAAGTGCTGTAGCAAAATACATTTTTGTGATTTTCACTGAAGAAAGCAGCTGCTGAACAACCTCAAATCATATTAGGGAATAAAACTTTAAAAATCCCCAAACCAAGCATGCTTTCACAGTCCCTAAAGGAATGTTCCTGAGATTACTGCTGCCGCAAACACAAGAAACTTTCACTGATTCAGTTTTTTAACATCTCTCGGGACAAAATGAACATGTGGTAACCAGAATTGCATTTCAGAGAGATCTAAAAGGATGCAATGGATGACAAAAGCGTGGGTGCTTATCTTGACAGGAAGTCGATAATGTCACTAGATTGTATGCAAAAAAATGGCCTTCTCTTCAGAATATTGGCTTAATCATGTCAATCTTGTCTACAGTAGAAACACAAGATGTAGGACACTGCAAATGTCAAGTCATCTGATGAAGAACTGAAGACTCTGGGTTGGGACTGTATATATGATAATAGTCCCATCTCTACCAGAGGTGTGATTAGACTGTTATCTTTACAATGATGTCGCCAGTCAAATCACCGATTTCCCTCAAGCTAAAGTATTTTATTGTAGAGATGCTATAAGAGATAATTATGACTCTGCTCCAGGCTAAAGTACATGAACGCTGAACACAAACTTAGTTAACTGAGCGATGCCAAATCAGAACTCTTTGAACAGGAAGCAGTATTTTACATTTTGACATGACAATATGCTTTTAGCAGGGTCCAAGCATTTAAAGATGCCTGATAAGAAAAACAAACACATTTTGAGCTTTGAGATGTCTTTGTTGTCTTGAGCTGCAACAATATTCAGGCATTTCTCCTGTTTTGTCTCTCTGTATGCTTCTAAAAGGCTCCCCCTGTGTAAATTTCATAAGTGCATGGTGTGCCCACTACAAAGACTGTTTAATAAGCAGACCGTTTGTAAGTTTTCTTATGAAATGGTTAGCTTTTAAGGGTGATTGCGGTAGTGTGTGCATGGCTACATACTTTATCTATACTACAGAGGTTGACTTCAGCTGTAATAAGCTAAATGGTATGCTGTTTAGAGTGATTATGGTAGTGCGTGTGGCTCATGCTATTTACAGTGGAAGCTGTCCAAACCCGCATCTCTCCATTTCGGTAAGCTCTCAACACTGGCATTAATCTCAGTCCCATTTGTGGCTTTTATATTTAACATCAGCTCTCCAATCTGCCACATTGTCTAAAATGCATTATTTCTTCAGTCCTGATGAGTGCTGGTTTAGACAGCTTCCACTGTATTACTTGTTCAATTCCCGTATGATTTTGATAAGCAGTTCCCTAGGGAATTTTTCAAGAGGATGGGGCATTCACTTCAGGGAATATGGCAGACGTACTCACCTCAAAGTAGAAGGGGTATGCATTGGGGCCAAGCTTCTTGATGAGTCTCTCCTGAAGGCGAGTCAGGGGCTTCTGGTGCTCCTTGAGGGGAGGATACACCTGTAGGGAGGACAGGTACAGGTCCTTCCGGAACGTGAGTCCCAGAACATCGAGGTCCTCTCGTCCATAGCGGAACGCTGCCAGAACATGCGCAAACACTTTCCTGTCCTTCAGGTACTCCGGATCGACAAGAACAACGCCATCTGGCGAGGACAAGGAGAAACAGTCTATCATTACACAGGAGTGAATCGTTTGCAAGTGAAGAAATACTGACACCTCTATCACTACATACCAATGTTCCCTCTGTCTCTGCTATTTGTCATCAGGTAACCCTGTCAGATATCCCTACCACCTGGAATACGCTGACATCAGAGGAACTAGACTGACGTTTAGTCCCAGAAAAAAGTTTACCTATTTAAAATACAAATCTAAAAAAAAATTACAAAAACAAATGGAGGTGAGAACAATCCTTAAACTTCAGCCAAGAGCTCACTCAATGTGGGATTTTCTGTGATGCCAGTGGCAGCAGATGACTGAAGAACACCTAAAATATCTTAAGCTTTTGGAGTGAGTGAGTGAGTGAGTGAGTGAGTGAGTGAGTGAGTGAGTGAGTGAGTGAGTGAGTGAGTGAGTGAGTGAGTGAGTGAGTGAGTTTAGCATTATGTGGCAATCAGCAAAATTCAAGGCATATGGCGGCGGTCAGTAAATAATAGAGTCTAAAGCTCAGTTACCTGTCTTGGTTTTGACACACAACAGCTAAATCTCACTTTTTCTTACTTTTAGGATTAGACAGTTGTTAAAAGGTACAACAACAACAGTTCAATTCAAGACTTCTACAAACTAATTTGCAGTTTATCTTCTTGATAAGTAAGAACTTTGTATCTGTCTGAAAACATCATATTAATGCAAGGTTCCATGACTAATTCAGAGTCAGCCTTCTTTCAAGACATTGACGACTTCTGGACATTCAGGCTGCACAGCATGTTGTAGAGCCTGGTGCTTATTGCACCTGTCATATATTTGATCAGTAGTGTTGGGAACTGGTTGAAATCTAACAACAGATGATTGCTTTATTTCCAACAACCAATCATAAAAAAAATTGGTCAGCGTAATGTTTCAAATCTTCCCATCCAGGTTGTTATTGCAAATATGTATAACATGATGCAAATTGCTACTTTAAAGTGATGATTACTATTTCATGAACATAAACTTCCTGGAGTCTTTAAGAAATATTCAGCCATGACTTTTCAGTTAGTGAAGGGAGTTTTTCAAGAACTAAACATGTTTTCAGGCCCTGACAACTTTGAAGAGATCTTCCATCGTCAAGTGTTTCAAAGAGTATAACAACAGTTCCAAAATTGTTTGTGTTCGATTATGAGAAAACGTGATCGATTGCTTGGTTGTATGGTCACTGTGACCAATCTTTAATTATTTTAATTAATCGGAACACCATTATTGATCAGTTGTATGACCTTGTAATATTATAGAAGCACAAGTGTATGTTCAACTATAATTTGTTAACTATTCATTCTGTGCAGACATTTACTGAGTTCTAAATTCAGTTTTGTAAGTAAACTGGTGTCTGGGTTAATCCTTTTGTTGCAATTTTGAAATCTCACTAGTCTAGTGTTCATCATGAAGTGTCCTAGCTGAGACATGTCAGATGAACAAAGCTGAGGACACCATCAGATCCTGACTTCGGAGAACAAGCTCTCAACAGCTAATGTGGTACACTAAATAATTAATATGATCCACGTCCACAACTTGTAATCACATGGAAAATAGTATCTATGGCCAAGGTTTGCTGATATAGTCCAGAATGTGTAAAGTTTAAACTGATAATCACTCTGACTGACGGACTGACTGACTGACTGAATTTAGTTTTATGTTGGCTTTAGCAATATTCCAGCAATGCCATTGTACTGGACACCAGAAACAGGCCTCACACATTGTACACATGTGGGAAATTGAACCCAGATCTACAGTGTGACAAGCAAACGCTTTAACCACGAGGCTTACCATGCTCCAACAATGAGATCTATGAAGTAAGATCACAACTAGGATCCTTGTCTAGAACTGACATGTTGACAAAGTAAACTTGTTAACAGGCTGAAGGTAGGACTGAAATATCAGACAGATAATTGTCTTGTATGGATAAATTAATCACCTGATATATGTCACAGTACGAATTACTTCACACTAGCAGTAGTAACTCAATAAATCCACATTTGCAAGTTCAAGTTGTTTCTAAGGGGAGAAATTCTGACATGCCAACTCACCTATTGGATCAATGTGTGTAAGATGGTCGATGAAGTCTCTCTTTCCCAAGTAGGTTGTTATCTGAAAGACAAACAAGCTAAATAGTAAAACATAACCAAGTCACTAATTGGGCAATTAGTCAAGAGATATACAGCCGAGGGATGCTGACAATCTGCATCTTGCAGTCCATGACCTTTTGTTTTCTGATTGTTGTACAACATTTGGGTTACAACTGGTCTTCAGTGGCCCATGCTTGTCATAAAGGATGACTAACGGAACCAGGTGGTCAGGCTCTCTGATTTGGTTAACACATGTCATCACATCCCTCCTGTGTAGATCAATGCCCATGCTGTTGATCACTGGATTGTCTGGTCTAGACTCAAATATTTACAGACCATCACCATATAGCTGGCATATCACTAAACAACAACCCAACTGAATCAAATGAACCCTGACTATTGTAAATACCTAATGTCTTTCTAAAAGTGGTCACACATACATGTCGTATTTGGGCTTTCATATAACAGAGAATGTACACAACAGGGACGGATACAGGTTTTTGAGAAAGACAGGATGCACAGTTCATTTTCACTCATTTCCATGAGAGTTTCAATAGTCATTTTAATAAACTTTCAGGATTTAATAAACTTTCAGGACAAAAGTGGGCGTGTGCACCCCTTGACCCCATCTCCGGATGAGCAGATTAATCTAGTTCCTTGTGTTGAGGGTTTCTGGTTTCAAACCAAATTGTTGTTTGTTGTTGTTTTTTTGTACAATCAGCAATATTCCAGCTGAATGATGACAGCCTGCATATTATCAAAACTGGTTCAGACAGTCCAGTGTCAATTGTTCTTCACTGCCATTTGAAATGACAGAATGACTGCGTTTTGCATAACTGTCCTCTGACCAGTACTCCAGTACACAGTATGTCAGTATGAAGTGAGAGGAAAGCCCATACTGAGTGAATGAGCAAGTGAGTTCAGTTTTATGCAGCTTATAGCAATATTCCAGCAATATTCCAGCAGGGGACACACATTGTACCCACATGGGGAATCAAACTCGGGTCTTCGGCGTGACAAGCTAACACTTCAGCTACTGGGCTACCCCACCGACCTACAAATCTTCCTTGTTTGTAACTCAAAGCCCATGGGAATTTGTATGCCATTTCGATAAGGATATTTCCTTGTTTTCAGCCTTTAGGAGATAAAGGTTTTTTATTCAATACAGCAGGAAACTGTATGCTTGTTTATTTCCTGCTTCTGTTGAAGTTACATTATTTTTCATCTGTAGGCACGAATACTGGTCAACCATGATGAAACATACCCAGTTTAATCTTGGTGACAGACGGGTAAAATAATAATTAATGTATTACTTAGGAACAAGGTAACACCATGAAGCCTTCATGTTTCATTGTCTTTAAGATATACCATGCCATTGTGGAAGTATAACATTACGCAGCTCTTACTGTGTAGGGAATAAATATTTATATACCATGTGAAAACAACACATTGTTCGTTTTTCCAATAACGCTGATGTTATCGATGCAATAACTGTCATGATATGTTCTTAAACTGATAAATAAAGGATGTTCCTGAACACATTTATCAAAGAGACGGGATCTAATATGTAAATGAAGTCACATGGAATAACATTCTGCTCCAATAAATATACACGCCTCCAAAGAGCTGTTTGATCTTTAATCATGAATTGCCACGGCAACATGGATTATATGACGCTTATACAAGAATCATGCATATTGCAGACTAGATGCTTTGGGTGCCAAAAATGTCTGTAGAATAACTAACAAGAATATGAAGAGAAACGAGATCATTTTCATGATCTGTGTTGCATTTTAAGAGCTGCTAGGATCGTTATCTCACGACCATATCAAAAATAACAAATTCATGACCAATTTCCACTGATAATAACTTATCACCTGGGATTCACTGAGTGATGCCTAATGACCTATTAATGGTCAAATGACTTCACACAAACTCATTAATGTGTATGGTCAATAATAACATACGTTGCCATAGTGACATGTCCTTGCTCACATACTAGGAAAGTGGAACAGATAAACATAATGGTGCAATGTTTCCTATTCCAAGTAACTTACATAATATACTTAAAAATGTAGGGATATTGGATTTACAAGACTGATAAAATGCAAACAAGAGTCATCAGAAGATGACATATCCCCCCTGTCCCCACATGTTTGAAAGGACAAATAATCTGAGAGTTACTCATTGTTTTTTTAGACTAGGTTTGAATTGTTTCCATGGAATTCGTGGAAATTATAAATGCCATATATCTGTAACCAGCAAAGTCACAGTTTCACTAAAAACCAAAAGGCACCACTTTGGGGTCTGCCACACATATCTAGAAAGTTTTATTAACAGATATTAAGAATTTTTTGAGTTCTGCTCTGGAAATGAAACACACCTCTCACTTTTCAGACTAGGTCCAAAATGTTTCCATGGACACAGAGATAATAATAAATCACAAGATCCTGTACATAGCAAAATCACCACTATAGGTTCAGATTGATATGTCTACCAAGTTTTGCAGAAAAACATTGAATGGTTTTTTAGTTCTGCTCCGGAAACGTAGCCCATCCCTCCATTTTGAGACATGGTTGAGCATGGGTTGATGAAGACCTATTCTACCCCAGGACCTTCATGGTTCAGTGAAGGCAAAGGATGAAGAGAAACTAACGGAACTGTGACATTTTATTCCATTCCTTTGGAAATGTTTCATCTGCGAGGATATATATCACTTTTCAATTAGGAATTGGTGCTGGTTAGTGGTATGTTTGCAAAATATATTCTCTTTACATATACTGGACAAAAATAGTTGGGGATATATAGAGAATCCAAGTGATGTGATTGGCAAGCCTTGGATATTTGTTACTTTATCAACGAGTGTTGATATAACTGATATCAGTAGACATGTGGGTGAGATTCTACTTATCGTCCAAAATCATTCTTCATTAGTTTTCAATGAAAAATGTACTCCTCTGAACACAGCACTGACATTAGATTTGCAGTGCAGTGATGTCATAGCATCAAGTTCATGATGTCATAGCATTGTCAGGACATTGTGCAAAATCTACTGTCCAAACGATATCACCTAGGTGATATTGTCTCATCTCCCATCAAACACGGTTTTGGATACTAAATGCAAAGTTTGAAATTTTGAATAATGATCTATTTATTCATTGACACACTGATGAAATATCAATCATAAAAATACCAATATCACTAACATATTTTGTCCAGTATACTGTTTTGGAATGGTATATAAAGACACTCCTGTATGTGAGTGTGTAACACTGTATTGATAAGATGAAACCATAAAAACAACTCCTGAAAGGTGAGTTGGTTTGGCTGAGTGGTAGAACATTCACTGGGTGTGCTGAAGACCCGAGTTCAATTCCCTACATTAGTTTAATGAATGACATCAGTTTCTGGTGACTCCTGTGTAATATTGCTAGAGTATTGCTAACAGCCATATAAATCAAAACTCACCCACTCACCCACCCTGAGAAGTGAGAGAGGAGTAATGGAGTTTAATGTTGTGTCAGGCCAACAGCACATGGATACTTGTGTAAGAGCAGGAATACTTCTTAGTTTTATGACATGCGCATGTGTCTGCATGTATAATTAAGAAAAGTCTAGCTGAGATGACTCAGTTGGTACCATTAAGCATCAGAATAACTGACAACTGGCTGCACTTGATGCCATCAGTGGACGTTACTGACAGACATTGTAATGTAATTTGATGATTAGAGACATTTATTGAAACATATATTGACATTTGAATATTTGCAGTATCTTCATGTCTGGATCTGTCTCGACTGCTGGAGGTGGCTGCACTGTTGGGTAAGTGGAAAAGGTGAATGGGTGTGTAAATGGGTGTGTGAATGAGTGAGTGATATCAAGGGTATGTGAGTGAGTGATATGGTTGAATGGGTGAACAGTTGGGTGAATGAATGAATGATATCATGGGTGTGTGAGTGAGTAATATCATGGGTGTGTGAGTGGAGTGAGTATTATCATGGGCGGCTGGGTGAGTTTCAACTGTTTGTAGTGGTTGTGGCCAATCTCACCAACAGCATTCAGTGGAGTGAATGAGTGAGTGGGTGAGTGAGTGAGTGGGTAACTGTATGAGTAGTTGGATAAGTACAGTGAGTTTTAGTTTTACAAATCTAGTTTTACACTGCTTTTAGCAATATTCCAACAATATCATGACAGGGGACACTAGAAATGGGATTCACACATAAGGGGAATCAAACCTGGCCTTTGGCATGGCAAGCAAACACTTTAACCACTAGTTTACCCCACCTCCTCTTAGACAAAGACTCACAACTGTCACAGCGCTAAGACTGATGTGTGGAACAACACCCTACTGACACTAATACACAATGTGATGATTCTACAAACATTGGGGGAAAACTACATCAGAATTCAATTTTACCACAATTTTCTAAAAGGTTTAATTTCATAGATATGTAACCTAACAAAGAAATTAAAGAAAAATTAAATCATCATACATATCATTAACCAGACCGGAATGGACAAGGTCTTAATGTCTTAGAGTCCTACCATCATCATCAGGCCTTCAAACCAGCCCTTACTGTAAACCTACAGCTCTATATTCATTCTCTTCCCACAGAGGTTTCTCCTGTCATATCTTCCCATGTAACCTCTGTTCTAATACGGCCATATTTCCCGATCATCAAGAAATCCTCTTACCGCAAAAAATCGCAACAGGAATTTTCTCTTCCTTGTTACTATCCAATCAGAACACGCGTTAAAAGACTTAGCTCCAATAAGGCGGCCCCCATGGTGTTGGTTCACCAACGTGCAAAGGAAAGATTCGGTAATTCATGTTTAACTGAAAATCAGAAACTGGCAATAGAGAGTGCAGGGATCAATCGCCATGATGTGTATGTAGAACCAAAACTGGTAGTGGCAAGTTTTCCCGATGCATTCGGAAATCATCGAGATCTTGCGAATGATCACTCTTGAAACAACGTCTCTGATTGCACAACTAAATCTGAACGCCTCCAATCTCGAGTCTTGAACACTCGCACCATGAAAGGGCCGTATTAGAACAGGTTACGTAGGAAGATATGACAGGAGTAACCTCTGTGGGAAGAGAACGCTCTATATTAAGCAAATCTAGATTCTTCAAATGTACAGTCTTCCATTACACTGGAAGTCCTTTCTAATCTATTTAAAATAAGTTTGTTAGTTTCAACCATATCATACTGTTTTGGTAGCTTATGCCATTCTACTGATGAAATGAGATACCAAAGGTTCCCTTCAGTTTGCCATTTGAAACTTTTACCGATTCAGAGTCTATTTGCATGTCGGCATGCAATGCTAACATTTCACATTCCCACAGCTGTCCCTGAGAAAGGATAATACCTCACCTCTAATGGAAATTGTCAACACAACAGTGAAATATTATTTTCCAAATGTAGCATGTGGTTATCCAATCTCCAGCGTGTAATCAACTCGAAGGCTGAACATTCTAAATCGGAATAAAAGAACACTTTGACACTGAGGCCTTATGAGTTGATTTGAAAATATAAATTAGCCATAAAAATGATACTATCTTTTGCAAATCCCTGTAGGTGAAGACATTTCATGATTAAACCTGATTAAATAAATGTCTTATTATCTATTCTTCATATTCTCGGTGGTAGTATTTAGGTGATAATTGACAAGCTGTGAGAAAATGCTGATGATCTGCTGGCACTGATTGGCTGTAGCAGCTCAGGAACAAGCGTGTCAGTGAGTTTCGTGGTACGCCACTTTTGGCATTATTCCAGCAGGTGACACCAGAAATGGGCTTCACACACCCTATCCATGTGGAGAATCAAACCTCGGTCTTCAGCGTGACATGCGAACACTTTAACCACCTACACCACTTAGCCCCGCAAGTTAGGAAAGAAAGGACAGATAACCTGTGATTGCAAGTTATGAGTAGGCCATCCTACATTTTAGTTGCGGACATTTCAAACGTTATAAGAAACAACAATAAAATTATTCATAAAATGTCAACCATACCGAGAATCAGTGATGGCAGCAGATTGTTTGATGGCGTAATGGCATCAGTTTGTCATGAACAATGGAAGAGTAGTTTTCTCAAGCATGAAACACTCAATGTAACATGGCTTTAGCTGAACGATCAGGATTGGAAATCACTCAAATGCACATATGCAAACATGAAGAATATTGTGTGCAGGACCATTTAAAGCTTATGAGTAATATTTGCACATTGTTATTAGGCATAATGAGCTCAGCTGCACCACACTTTGCAATTGATCAAGTTTTTTTTAAACAAGCTGACAATTTCAACTGTTTGATTGGAAGGCTAGAAGTTGGTGAGTAAATAACTCAATAAACACCATTACTGCAATAAACCAGAACAGGTTATGTTTTCTTTTGATGTTTCGTATGTTTTCCATTTTCCATTAGATTTTTATGGAAGAAATTTTATCTTTTCATTATTCTCAATCATCAGTAATGGAGCAGAAAAAATCATCTACACAACAACAATCTATGCCCAATAGCTCAATTCTTAATGTTAATCTGAACCAATAAAATGAAAAATAAAAACCTGTGCCAATTTCCAACAGCTGTATGTCATTGTTTATTACGAATGATTGACTCCAGCTGAATTAAGGCCATGCCTACAAAAATATGAACAGTTTAGCTCAGTAATGTACATTCAGTCGGCCATCATGGTTTTCCTTTACAGTATGTGATATTGGCTCATATTTCCATGCTGCACAATTGGAGGATTCACCTAACAATTAAATAGACGCTATTCCACCATGTTATGTTCCTAGTGGCTGTCACCTATTCAATATTGATGAAGCTGGTAACATGTGGCGTATGTTCCAAACAGTCTGACTGCTGGTGGTGGGAAGTACAGTGTTTTTCTCATGTTGTCCACATCATTAACGTCACATCCTCTATATCGACATCGGTTTATATACACGGTCACAACGCTGCGATATTCACAAGGGGTAAATAATGCAGTAACATACACAGTTTCTTTTATGTCTGATGCAAATATTAGTAGCTGAAAGAGGATTGTCGATGGTTGAGGGAAGTTTAATGCTGCTTTTGGCATTCCAGTAATATCAAGTTGTGTAAGTTTAATGAAGGAGGTCAGCCCAAACTCTAGCAAGCATCAGACATCTACTGCTTCAGTGATACCCATACATATAGTACTGTCAAACATATAACAAACTAGGATTCAAACCCTTGATTTGGCATGCTCAAGGGCAACAACTCTACACAATGTATCATATCACCAGAGATGACTATGACACCCAAGTGCATCAAAATATCATCAAATATCATAACATTAGCTCTGATGAAAATGGACGTTATTTTAGAGTAAAAATCATGAGGTAAGAAAATAGAAATTGTTCTTACCTTTCCATTGGGGCTGCTTTTCTTGAAAACTCTGCAACACAAACAGACAGTGTGAATCATATGACACAGAATATCATGATTCATAAAGCAGCTACAATATAACTTTGAACTACCCTTATGGCATTTTTCAACATGGGTACCAGGAGCATGTGTCTTCCACAGGAATAGTTGAGCGAGTGAGTGAGTGAGGTTTTATGCTGCTTTTGGTACTTCCATTTTCAATCTCATCAGAAGCTCCTTGAACTGAGCATCACATCAGTTTTTTCATGTTTTGTGCCTGCATTTGTACGGTCAGACCATGTTTGTACCGCACACACATCTGTGAATACGTGTTTACTAGAATGCTGTGGCTGTTTGTTGCCATTATATTGCAATAATACCCCAATTGCAAGGTTTGAGCAATATACTAACTTTTCGACTTGATAATCACCTAACTCAAGTAACAATATTGCATAAAGAGCCGTTGACAATGTTAAGATGAGCCATATTTCTTCCTGCTTCTCATCACATCAAAGGGAAGTAACTATAATCCCTGCTAAATAAGGTGAGAAAGGTTTGGAATTCAAACAAAAAGCCTGAGTTTTTTATGTCTAATTTCAACTAATGAAACCAGTGACTGTTATGCATACTATTGACAATACCATCATTAAATTCTCTTTCATACTGCATAATCAGGGCAATCAAGTGCAAAACATCAACACATCAAAATCTCATTACAATCAAGCGTACACAATAAACTTGGCCTTGGTTGTATTGGGCCATAGTGTAAAAATAATAACAGTGCCACAGTCATATTCAACAGTGTCATTATGACACTAACAGTGCCACAGTCATATTCAACAGTGTCATTATGACACTAACAGTGCCACAGTCATATTCAACAGTGTCATTATGACACTAACAGTGCCACAGTCATATTCAACAGTGTCATTATGACACTAACAGTGCCACAGTCATATTCAACAGTGTCATTATGACACTAACAGTGCCACAGTCATATTCAACAGTGTCATTATGACACTAACAGTGCCACAGTCATATTCAACAGTGTCATTATGACACTAACAGTGCCACAGTCATATTCAACAGTGTCATTATGACACTAACAGTGCCACAGTCATATTCAACAGTGTCATTATGACACTAACAGTGCCACAGTTATATTTAACAGTGTCGTTACGGCATTAACGGTGCCACTAGATATGGAATATATGCAGGAAGTTCAAACACCCATACCCACTCACAAATGCCAGAGAGTTACATACACATTAGCAGTAAAATTATCTGAAAACCATTTTCACATGTTCATGAAGCTATTTTCTTGAAAACTGACTCCAAACATAAGACTCTCTCTCAAACAACTCTTCAATATAACACGTGACCTTTGTTTCATGTTCAGTGGCAATCCCAGCGGCAGACATGAGAACATGTGGAACAATAATATCGTTTAGGACCTGGCAGCCTTGATGGAGACGATTTAGCATATTCTCAGATTGAAAACCTACTGAAGCTCTCTAATCTACAAGAACATGGCCGCCAGGTCTGATTATGATCCTGACTTGGCTGCTACCAGAAAAGACTTAGTGTCTACCTCGACATCATGAAAGGTGACATGAATATGGGGCTACAAACAGTCCTGAACAAATCCTTTTACAGGGATCAAAGCATCGGAAAAAGTAGCTTCAATCAGCAATAAGATCTGTCATTGATGGATGTCAGAGCTGTGAACGAGGATGTGAGTGGGTGAGTGAGTGGATGAGCGAGTGAGTGAGTGGGTGAGTGAGTGGGTGGGTGTTTAGGTGAGTGAGTGGGTGAGTGAGAAAGAAAAAGCTTGTAACAAAGTACGTCAACAGAGTGAATGAGTGAGCTATCATTTTAGCGGTAGTGAGCATGATGGTGGTTCAGGATTGGTGAGGGATGAGGAGGAGGAAGAGGAGGAGGAAGAAGAAAACGAGAAGAAGAGGAAGACAAGGAGAAGAAGAGGAAGAGGAGGAAGAAAAGGAGGAAGAAGATGATGAAGATGATGAAGAGGAGAAGAGGAGGAGCAGGATTTGAGTGAGTTTAGTTTTATGCTGTAAGCTGCAATATTCCAGGTATATGCCACCCTGTAAATAATGGTCTAATGGACTAGACAACGCAGTGATCAATAGCACAAGCATCGATCTGTGTAAACCAAGCCAGCGAGCCTGACCACCTCATCCCGTTAGTTGTCTCTTACGACAAGCATGGGTTGCTGAAGACCAGTTCTAACCCAAACGTTCACTAGTCGATGTTCATTTGAAGATTTAAAGTATATTTTCTGACATAATGCTTACTTTGCATGCAGTATGTGTGTATCATTGGACACAGAGTGTTTGAAAAGAATGGGTGAGCAAATGTAGGATGGAGCAGATTATTCTGCCTCTCGTGTGTCTACAGCCGACTGAGGAGTAGTTTACCCACTTCTATCAATATTCCTGCCCCATGATGACAGGAGGACAGCAATCAGATACATTATTGAAAACTAAGCAATATGTCTGACCATGTGCACTGAACACAACTGGTCAATATACTGGACACAGAATGGAACATTATCATATTTCATGCCAGTTTCTGTATTCAGAGTAATTAGAGTGGTCCATTTCCACCAGATGTCACCTTTGGGAAATCACAGGTTCGCAGGTTCATTAACCTCTGACAAACATTTGGCATTCGTAACAGTACTGCAGTAAATCACATAATAGTAACATACTTAAAAAAACAATGTTTATAACATAGGTATTAGTTTCTAAAATTGTCTGTTGACTGAGTATGTCTTTATGTCGCTTTTAGCAATATTCCAGCAATATCATAACAGGGGTTACCAGAAAGGGGATTCACATATTGTCTCCATATGTTGAATCGAACCTGGGGCTACCCCTAAGCCTTTGTGTTAATAACCCTGACCATTTTGCCATGCTACCCCATCTCAAAGAACTGTGATCACATGAGAAAAATATGTGCATCATCCTCCGTGGGAGAGCATTAGCAATTCAAGGATATTGTGCTCTGTGTGTAAACTTATGTTATTGTTGGACCAGACAAACCCACAAATGTTACAACAGTCTTCAGTGGAATCAAGGCAAGCCAGCACTGTGTGGCAGGCAAATCAGTAATGGTGCCATCAAGCCTAAAGATATATTCTGAGCAATCCATGATTTCAGCTGATCATCAAAAGTTTTTGCTGTGTGCCCAACAATTTGCACTGCCCGAAATCATGTTGACACGCTTCCTCTGAACCTACCCACCACCCCCATGGATGCTATTTGAATACAGCACATACCTTATGGCATGGTAAAACCTTAAATGCTGATGAAATCTGATAACCAGATATGAAATATGATATACACATAAAAAATATCTGATGCATCTAAAAGAAACCACAAAACTTCACACTGCTCCTGGCTGACGAAAATATGGCGATCCTTCTACACAGCACCATGTTAACCCAAGGGGTCAGAAGGGGTTGAGAAACGTAAGATGGTCATCTGCAGTCACAATGCCATCATCAAGATGCATTTTGTGCACGACTGAATATTTCTTGACTGACAGGTGCACAGTGAGGTTGATGATTGCAGGTTACAGATGTGTCGATTACAGGTGTATAGATTACAGGTGAGAAACCAACCTTGTCTTGATGTCCACAGATGCTCTAGTTGCCTTGTTGTTAGTCTTAGATTTGGAAGGCATCGAGAATCTTGGCAACAGTACTCCAACACGTGTGACTCCTCAATGCTGAACCTCCACAGGCAAATGGACATCAGTGCCACTTCACCTCTTATACCCCAACAATTAATCCGCAACGTGAAATCATGCACACAATCATATAATTGTCATGGACAGCCTCGCCACATGATATTAACCCCACAACTTCTGACCACCTAGCTTACCAGACATATATTCCTAAGAACTACTATTACTGACAGACGTGGGTTAATCCACTTATACAATACTCACATGGTTGTACACGCTGTATACAACGTCACATTACTGTCCTGATCAAGTCAGCTATTAAGCTGATGAGATTACAAATATGGTCACGCACCCTGTAATAGGATTTCACCCCATCGTTGACAGTACTCTGATACTTGAAGCATCCAGTACTCAGCGCATATTGGCATTGATTACCCGCATGTACAGACCAATCCAGCTATTTCTCATCACAAATTTCCCTTTCTTTCAATCAAATTAACAAGTGATGGTTGCAACCAAGAATTGTCGACCTTCAAGGAAGGTGTTAATAACTCCAAGCTTGTGTCTGTCTGTCTGTCTGTCTGTCTGTCTGTCTGTCTGTCTGTCTGTCTGTCTGTCCATCTGGGGGACTATCACATACACATTGCTTCGTCTTAACTATCCAGGATAGCTTTTCATATTTTGTTTAAGTTTACATTGGCGGCAGTCTGTAAATAATCGAGTCTGGACCAGGCAATCCAGTGATCAACAGCATGAGCATCAGTCTACATATCTGGGATATGATGTGTGTTAACCAGCCTGACCACCTCTTCCTCTTCGCTGTCGCTTTCAATGAGCAATATTCCAAATGTCTGACAGAGAGAAAGGACCTGTGTTGTGTTTCTGTATTGTTTTGTTTCATGTACTGCAGTCTGTAAAAACTGGAGTCTGTGATAGTCAATCTGGTGATCAACATCATGTGCATTGGGATACGATTGCAGGTATCAACCAAGTCAGCAAGCCTGACCACCCCATCCCATTAGCCATGTCTCAAGCAAGGGCTGCTGAAGACCAATTCGAGCTCAGATCTTCACGTCCTTTCCTGCATTGGTGGGGATAGATAACATAGCAATACACACATGATCAGGAGCCCCAAGAGGATTCTGGGACTGAATAAGGACACTACATAACCTTTGCCTGCAACTAATTAGATTGGTAGGTGTGACACGTTATCGTGGTCAGCTGCACATCATATGCAAACAGAGTCATCAGAAGATGACATATTCCCCCCGGCCCCTACATATTTGAAAGGACAAATCATCTGACAGTTACTTGAAGTTTGAATTATTTCCATGGAAGTCATGAAAATATAAATGCCATATTTGTGTAAACAGCAAAAGGCACCACTTCAAGATCTGTCTCATATATCTGCCATGATCTGTTGAAAGATAAGAATTTTTTTCCGAAAATGAAGCCAATCCCTCCATTTTGAGATTAAGTCAGAATTGTTTCCATGGAAAATGGGAAAATGATGAATCACCAAATTCTGCAAATAGCAAAAGGCACCACTTTAGGGTCTACCCCACATATCTGCCAAGTTTTGCAGAAAGATATTTAGAATTTTTTTAGTTCTCCCCCAGAAATGAAACCCATCCCTCCACTTTGAGACAAAGTCTGTAACATTTCCCATGGAAAAACAGAGAAAACATTACATCATAAAAATCTGTAAATGGCATAAGGCACCACTTTAGGTTCTGGATGGTATATCTACCAAATTCTATAGAACAATTTTGAACAGTTTTTGAGTTGTGCTCCAGAAACGAAGCCCACCACACTATTAGACAAAGTCCAAAATGTTCCATGGAAAAACAAAAACAATAAGAATACCAAAAATCTGTAAATAGCAAAAGGTAAAACCAAAAGTTCAGATTATTATATCTATCAATTTTGCTCTAAAAATATTGAACAGTTTTTCAGTTATGCTCCAGAAACAAAATGACTGCGGACGGACAGACAAAGCGTCAACTATACACCTGGAAATTAATCAAGCAACACCCCAATTTTTTCTATTGGAGCAACTTTGAAGTGTTCTGACAATCAAAATACGCCGGGTTGATATAGTTTGACACTTTTTTATTCAACAGACGATCTCTGACAAACAACTTAAAGGGAAAAAGTATCAAGACTTTGCTTTATTGCAACGAAATCCAAAATCTTAAAACTGTCTTAAATTCATGAAAAAATGGACACAATTTACTATTCATCCACAGACGTTGTTGTCAGGTGTATTAACACAAATGTCACATGGAAAGAAAGAACAGTCATCTGAGAGTCTGCACACCGACTTTCATCAATATCTAGTGTGTCCTCCCTGCGCACGCACCACCGATTCCAGACGCCTCCTCATTCCTTGGATGAGTCTCCGGATCTGATTCTGGGGGATCCTGTTCCACTCCTCATGCAGGGCAGCCGTCAATTCGTTGAGATTATGGACTGGTGGGTCTCTCTGCCTCACACGACGGCCAATAAAGTCCCACAAATGTTCAATGGGGTTGAGGTCAGGGCTCATGGCAGGCCATGGAATTCTGTCAATTGCATTTTGCCGCAAAAAATCATTTACAGCATGCGCCCTGTGAGGTCTAGCATTGTCGTCCATAAATATGGGTCTCGTTGCCAGAGGATGGTTCTCAAAATGAGGTACCACAGCCCTGTCAAGAACCTCCTGTTGGTAACGAACACCGTTAAGGTTGCCACGGATGGTAATGATATCCAACTTGCAGTTCATGGAAATGCACCCCCATACCATAACGGAACCTCCCCCAAAGGCCACAGTCTCCTGGATGTTCCGTGGAGCCATTGCTGTGTTCCTCTGCCTCCAGACCCGAGTACGACCGTCCACCATGTGCAGCAAGAACCGGCTCTCATCTGAGAAATGGACCTTCCTCCAAGAGGCAATGTTCCAGTGCAAACGGTCATTACACCAGGCCAGTCGGGCTGCCTTATGGGCTGGAGACAGTCTGGGTCGCTTGATTGGCCTCCTTGCCCGGTATCCTGCAGCTTTCAGACGATTCCGAACAGTCCTGTTCGAGATGGGTCTCCCTGGAAGCCACTCCTGTCTCAACCGAGAGCTCGAGTCGAAGGACCTGCGCCGTACAAGTCTCAGTAAAGCTCTGTCCTCCCGGACTGTGGTCTTCCTGGGTCTTCCTGGTCTAGGCAGGTCTTTAACTTCATTAGTGGCCCGGTATTTTTTCAAAAGTTTTGAAATTATGGAATGATGTCGTCCGATTTGAGTCCCGATTTGTCTTAGAGACATACCAGCATTCCTCATGCCGATTATTTGCCAACGAGTGGCCTCTGATAATTTCCTACGTGCCATGACATTGAAATGAATGAAAAACCGAATGCAATCGACAACCTGCGCTTGTAAACACCCCAGGGAAAAAGTGCATTTTTCGAAAGTTGAGGTTAAAGCAATGCACGTGCGCTGTGCAAGCTTCACGCGCGTCATATCAACCCATGAAAAGCTCATGCTGTATGTCAATACATCAAAATTGAATAATCAATCATCAAAATTACTTCGTTAAACTTTGTTAAGTTTTTATGTGTCTTTGAATTTGGTGTTGCTTAATTAATTTCCATATGTATATATCCCCCTAGATTACCTGTAAGGGGAATAAAAACATCCATCCATGCTTAGGATGTTGATCTGGGGATTGTCTAGCCCAGATTCAACAAATTACAGCCCACTAATTACAGCCTGCCACAACAAAACTGGAGCATCACTGAGAGTATCATCCAACAAACAAAATGCTTCACTTACCCCAAGAAATCACACATACTCCCTCAGTAGTCATACTAACGTGTCTCTGGTAGTAGGTAAATACTGGCAACAGATTTCAATAACAACTTGTCTGAAAACACTTAAAAAATTCAACACAAAATGACAATGGCACCTTTTTCCTGGTCTGTGAACCATGAGATAACTGTGATTCTACATCCTTGTAGTACAGGAAGAAACCAGAAGACAAATGATCGACTGGCTTCCAGGTCACATATCTCTCTCTCTCTCTCTCTCTCTCTCTGTATGTATGTGTGTGTGTGTGTGTGTGTGTGTGTGTGTGTGTGTGTGTGTCTGTGTGTGTGTGTGTCTGTGTATGCATTTGATAGCAACAAACAAACAAACCCATTCAACTTGAGAAGGCGTATCAGGGAGACCACAGATTAGACTTGCTTCATTGCTATAACCCTGCAGGGAGGGTGGGCAGTAAGGAAAATAATGTGGGTCAGGGATTGAGCCGGACTATTGTCACACTAACATTAACATTCAATTAATCAATTATTTCAGAGTTTTCTGGTCTTCTATTGTTCATCTCTTTCTGCTTCATCAAAAAGGTAACACCAAATATTTGGTATTATCATAAATGTTATATTCATTGAATATTCATGAGAGAGTGGGGCACAGGTGTAAAAGCAGTTGAATGTACTTCACTTAACTGCAAAGAGTTATGTCCCTTGGGAAAATCAAAACCGGTGATCATGAGTTTGAATCCTGTTTCAAAGTATTAAAAGTGTAATACATGACTACATACACCACTTCAAGCTGTCCTGCCAAACATAGTGATTGAGTGAGTGCTTTTAACACAGTTCTTAGCAATATTCAAGCAATATCATGGTGGGGGACACTGGAAAATGGGATTCACACACTGTAACCATGAGTAGAACCGAACCCAGGTCTTGGGTGTGACTTACAATACTCAGTGGTTGTCAAAACCACTATGCTACCCCACAGCTCTTCCCAAAATATAGTTGATATGTTGCTATAACTGCAATAAAGAGTCATTAAACTAAATTCACTCACACCACGGAACCTTGAAATAAATATGAAATTGTATAAGGACATTTGATCACCAGCTGTACTTCAGTCCAACATTCTAGAAAACAGTTCTACACAAAATAATTATTGAACTGCTTGAGAAACTCATATTACCCATCAACTTTCTTCCTGAATATGTAATTTTCTCAGAAAGTTAATAAAAAATTCCTATTCTCAAAATAGACAAGCACTCAGTTTCCACTTCATCAGTGATTATACCATTGATTTTGCTACAAACTAATAACTGGCCACACCCATCGGTTGTGATGGAACTGGGTTTTTGCATGGAGATGAAGACATCAAGGAAGTTATTCCTGCCTAAAAGTAAAGATGTGATCATTTTGGAAACTCTACAATCATAATGATGACTCATGCAGTACTATTGTTAGTTTCTAGGAGCTTTTTCCTGAATGTTACTGATCATTAGAAAAGACAGATGGGGAGGAAATAGAAATCTATTTCCTAAGCAGTGTTAGTGCACATAGTTTTTACTCTTAGGAACAGTGAGTGAGTGAGTTTGGGTTTACACTTCCTTTATCAATATTCCAGCAACATTACACTTTTTACAGAAGGGGACACTGGGAAGGGCTTCACACATTGTGTCCATGTAGGGAATCAAACCCGGGTCTTCAATGCCTTAACCACTAGGCTATCCTACTACCCTGAGACATAAACACTGGGCATGATGATCAAACACTTCACCCACGAGGCCACCATATCACCTTATGTTAGTGTGTGGAAGTAAGGGCCAGCCTAGTCAGTAGTGAGGGAGGTTTCGCTTGTTGTTTAAAAGACTTATATGGCCAATGAAATTGGGACAAAAGGAATCATTAAAAGCAATGTCTATAAGCTTTTGGGTTTCATAGAAACACATTGATAAATGTAACAGCCTTGTCAAGTACATTTTTCTCCTTGTACAATCTGCATAAATTGTTGGGTAGCTGTGAAGCATTGACATTTGACATCAAGAAGTTGACATGGCCAGGTGAGCTACAATGACAACCTTGTACAGCCAATGCAGCAGTAGAGAGGCACTGACGTTGACATGGCCAGGTGAGCTACAATGATAACCTTGTTCAGCCACTGCTGCGGTAGAGAGGCACTGAAGTTAACATGGCCAGGTGAGCTACAGTGATAACCTTGTTCAGCCATTACTGCAGCAGAGAGGCACTGAAGTTGACATGGCCAGGTGAGCTACAATGATAACCTTGTTCAGCCACTGCTGTGATAGAGAGACACTGAAGCTGGCATAGCCAGGTGAGCTAAAGCAATGACCTTATGCAGCCACTGCTGCCGTAGAGAAGCACTTACAGGCTAATACTATTTGAGATCAGAAGATAATATTGTCAATACTGACATCTACCTGACAACCCCAGAATTTATAGCATGTTATTTATTCTTTCAAGACAGCTAAGAGGATTGTCACTGATTATGAACATGTGGTGTTCTAGGAGCTAGATGAGGCTTGATAACGTCCTGATCGATATGCTGTAGTTACAGGCTGATTTCTCCGATTTCCAACGTTTCACAGAGACGTCACGTTGTTGGGCAGCGACAGGGGTCCAGTGTTTTAATTTCAGGGACTTGACTAATATGAATAAAATTTGGAAACTCTTGATGAACACTGATCTTAGTACACATCAGTCTGATGTAGCACTCTTGGTTACACTTGTGTTAGTACAGATCTGTTTTAGTTGCCTGGTTACAGGATATGACAGGAGATAACTTAATTTTACTAAATTCAGGAATTAAATAACTGGATGTCACTGTGTGATAACTGCACACACTGGATGTCACTGTGAGATAACCGTCACATTGGGTGTCATTGTGAGATAACTGCCACATGGGATGTCACTGTGTGATAACTGCCACACTGGATGTCACTGTGAGATAACCGTCACATTGGGTGTCATTGTGAGATAACTGCCACATGGGATGTCACTGTGTGATAACCGCCACACTGGATGTCACTGTGAGATAAATGCCACACTGGATGTCATTGTGAGATAACTGCCACTACTTTACATGTCAGGTAGGTAAAAAAAATGTGACTATCTGCTGTAAAACCACTAGATTCTACTGAAAAGTGTTATCCATAAGATGACACCTGTCTGCTAGATGAGCCTATGTGACCACAACTCTGAGACTCACACGACACATGGACCGCTGTCTGCTAGATGAGCCTATGTGACCACAACTCTGAGACTCACACGACACATGGACCGCTGTCTGCTAGATGAGCCTATGTGACCACAACTCTGAGACTCACACGACACATGGACTGCTGTCTGCTAGATGAGCCTATGTGACCACAACTCTGAGGCTCACACGACACATGGACCACATCCATGGCATGTTATATGTAAGTATCTTCTCTGTTTCACTCTTTCAGACATTCTGCCACAGTTACCATAACAACAGAAGACTGAATCAATAGCCATAAAAATCATCCAAGATGAGTCTCATTTCCTTGCAATAAGAGAAATTGTTTTCTGTTTCAACGTCGGCAACATTTCTGCTCTGGTCCATTTCGCATCTCTCTAAAACAACTTCCGCAACTGATAAAAACAACCTCCTTAACCATTCAGCTTATAAGCCTCTGCCTCCTCCTGTTAGTAATCAATGAAGATTCCACATTGATGATGTCCAAGTTTTTTCACGCTTCTGATAAAGTCAACACTTAATGGATGTCACCTCATCCATCATGGCTGAATGAGGCGTCAGGTGATGTAATACTATGGGTCAGTCATCTCTGTATTTCACTTCAGCCATAGTGGCAATCATAGAGAAAAGTCATCCCCTCTTCTACAGCGAATGTCTTCATCGATTGCGATTCATGAATGCATTCTTCAGGACTGTCAATACTCTGTATCTTGTCCCATGGCCTCTTGGTGCCACAAGGGTACACATAGTAATTTATGAGTGAGTGAGTGACCCCAGTTTTATGCAGCTTTTAGCAATATTCCAGCAACATGACAGCAGGGGACACCAGAGTTGGGCTTAACACACTGCGCCCATGTAGGGAATCAAACCCATGACAAAGGAACACTTTAACCATGCTTCCTCGCCACACCATTGTGATTTGCCAACACCATTCTAACCCAGAGTGAGCTTTATGTGTGACACCCAGGAGCCGTGCTGGTTCTGGGTTTTTACTCCTTGCTGGTATATCCAGTATAATAATACATACACAATGCCATTTAGTAAGTGGCGAACTGTAAGTTGAGTGCTGGCGATGTAGTAGCATGAGATCTAGAGATCTTTTGTCTGACTTCCATTTTGAGGGAAGCCCTGGTGGCTGAGTGGGTTAGATGGCTAACTTAATACTTGTTTGTAAAAAACCAACAACATTGGCTAAAATGATAGTGTTTGCATAAACCCCACTGTTTGTACAATGATTACACTTGTATATTACTCCACTGATTTCTCTCAATGATACCACTTGCATTATACAACCTTTTTCTAAAATGATAATACTTGTTATACAACCCCACTGTTTCTGCAATGATATAACTTGTATATAACCCATTTCTATCTGCAATAATAACACGTGTATACACCCCCACTGTTTCTACAATAACACTTGTATATAACCCATTCGTGTCTGCAATAATAACATGTGTATACAACCCCACCGTTCCCATAACATTTGTATATAACCCATCTCTATCTGCAATAATAACATGTGTATACAACCCCACCGTTCCCATAACACTTGTATATAACCTATCTATGTCTGGACAACCCCATTGTACCCAAAACACTTGTATATAACCCATCTCTATCTGCAATAATAACATGTGTATGCAACCCCACTGTTTTTACGATGATGATATAGGGTTCCTGCACAAACATCAACCTGATGACCTGTTTTTCAAGTGCTAGTGTTGATCTGGATCTTCAATTTAATCCATCCCTGCACATGCAGCTCTGCACCTTAGGATTCAATTCTTCGAGACTCTTTGGAAATAGAACTCATCCTCCATGTTGAAACTTTACAAGGGAGAACCCTTGGCATGATGCCAGACCACCATAGTCTTAATACAACAGAAAACATCACGAGGAAGACAGCTCTCTAAACTGTAACGTAAGAGACACGATTCTACTGGTGAAAATCTGACAGCTAAATGTTCAACATCCCTGTGACCGATAAAATCTGTAAATGTTTGTGCTGAGACCATGCAGCCATTTTAGGTTAATTACTTCAGGGATAAATGTCCAATAACCTGTTAACATGACAAATATACATCACATTCACTTCTAGCAGAAATGAATAATTAAGAGAATTACTTTGGCATCAAAGCAGTGCTTGCAGCAAGCTTGTCTAATTACTAGAAGACTTCACATGGAAGTGCTCATAAAACAAGCAGTAGTTGGGGAAGTACTTTCTTCCATACTACTTTCCTTAATTACTTTAAATTACTTCCAATACATGGACTGCACACACGTACTAGACAAAAAGAAGAATAAGAAGAAATGAAAAGCATATTTCTTTAAATACTAATTTCATTTGTTTGCTTTCAACTAATAATTGAACTTCATTCTGTTTTGAAGTCATCACTTTTACATAACATACATAATACAATTAAACTGTAGGTCAAGGTAAATATGTTAGAACTGTAATGTTAACAATAAAAACAGTTTCCTAGCAACACATGCTGGTCATGATTAGTGGTTAGGTAAGTAGCAGTTCATCTTGCCCTGGTGACTAGATTAACTGCTCACAATTTCAATCATTCAATTGTCTGTTCATGACCCTGTTACAGCCATGATATTGGTGAATAGATCAAAATTATGGGGTAACAGAGGAAAAATTACTTTATCGGCTAATCTCTTTGACAACATGATCTGCAAACAATTTTGAACAATGTACATGCGTTGCTTTTCTTTTCAGACCAGAAAATGATCTCCACTGATTGTAATATTTTTTTTGCTCTAATAATAGAATAAAACAATAAAGCATATGTGACCAAAACAATATTTTTTTGCCAATAACAAATGTCAGTTATTTACAAACTCAAAATTAGACAAAAACTTCTATGGAATTTATAATTTTCTGCCCACATTCCTTTATAGCCACTTTCAGTTGTGACATGAGTAATCGGAAAGTCGACACAATGTCCGTCCATGTTTGCCTTCATCCCATGATAACACGACACGCACACAGAGGCGTGTTTTCGAGCTCATGACCACAAACACATTTTTAACCCTAACAGTTTTCTTTTTCATTGAGTGTCTATTTGATCAATGCTGGTGCATATGTACCCAGAATAACATCAGATTGTTTGTCACAGTTCACACGTTTGTCTTCTATTGAGGATTGTTGATCTGGGACTTAAATTTCGTACAAAAACCCAGACAATGAAAGCAAGCAAGTGCTGCGTCAAATAAGACCTCATCTCAAAGCATCAACTCAATAGGACTGATACAAAGGCAAGGCATGCAAATCCGAGACAGAATGCATCATTGCTTCAACACTGTTTCTCAACTCCAGTGGCATGTCAATCATTTGTGTACACATTTCTATAGGGTTTTCTTCCCTAGGTGTACTACCAGTATTCCATTATTAATCAACCTCACAGTTTATGTTGATTTCCCAGAGAATACTAAAAGCAATTTACAATAATTAATCATACTGCTCTATCTATCTTAAGATTATGCTCAATAGTCATGTCAAAACAGACCCTTAGGAAATGTTGAGCAGGATATGAACTCACAGGGCTCTTAACATTCTGAGATAACGCAACACATTGGTTCCTTCACATTTCCTGTTTATTTTTTGAGGCTTGTTTTGCTTTATTTATTGTACAAACCATTCCGGGGTGATATCCTCGTTGCCTCTGGTAGCACAGGCTTATCTTCCACAGACACAGGAGAACAGCAAGTGGTATTCATTAAGACATAAGAAATGGGTGTACATGAGGTATCTTCCCTTTCTACATGTGACATGACCTGACAAAAATAGGCCACATCCACTAAAAGACTGCTGTTTCTTGATTGGTTGATAGGCCTAGCATAGCTTGGATAACATTATTGTCTTTAACAGAAACTGAAGCCATGATGTCTTTAGATGTGCATTAATCATTAAATATGCAGTTATTGATGACATTTATCTGTCACAACTGACTTTAATATGATTTTGTGTTAATGGAATTATAAATGCAAACGATGGTGACAATACTTCAGCTGTCACTCATTTCATAACATACAACGTATGTGTGTTGCGCTATTCTTGCTGTGGACAGGGGGTGGTGGGGTAGCTAATAGGTCAAAGCGTTCATTCTTTAAGAAAAGATCCAAAATCAGTTGGCCAATCCAGTGATCAGCAACATGAGCATCGATCTGCGCAATTGGGAACCGATGACATGTGCCAACCAAGTCAGTGAGCCTGACCACCCGATCCCGTTAGTCGCCTCTTACAAGCTGAGTCGCTTGTCCCTTAGAAGTGCCAGGAACCAATCATCATATGTGCAAATTCTACTTCCTCTTCAATGTTTCTTGGTTCGCTCTAGATTTGAGCAAGTGGTAATCACTTGAGACTCTCCGTTCACTTTAAGCTTTTACATCATGATGTAACTGGAACTCAGCATCCAATCTCTCCTAAAAAGCTCAAATGACACAAAGTCACACCTAAAAACACAGTAAATTAAATGATAATGTTAAGATTATGTTCATTTAGCATAGGTTTATATCTCACTAAAAACCTTTACAGAGTGATAAGAAAAAGCTTCCCAGTTATTTGATGCATGTCTATAAATTAGGAGTGTCAGTCCTTTCAGTGCCAAGCTTGAAATTACACAGATATGAACAGATTAATGTGTAACCAGTTGGGTTGTATTTGGGAAAATATGACAGTTTTAAGGCATAACTTTTGTTTTCATTCAAAAACAAGTCCTTCCACTCTCCTCAGTGAGATATATGTGCCCAAGAGATATTCAAGAAATGTCTTTATCCTCCGAGACATGGCCCCTGCTCCATGTCTTACACAGTGGCCTGTTGTGGGCTTCACTACCAGTCTGTCAATTACTGTAAGACCCATGTCAATATAGCTCATATCCTACTAAGCCATGAAGTGCTCTAGTTATACAAAACACTGACAACAGGGCTGTTCCAATACTTCCCTTATTCCCTAATGGCAGGGTAACTTCGTAAAGACCGGAGTCTGCATTGTTGCCACGAGAAAACTGTTAACGACACAGGGTAAATGTAAGCTGTCGCTCCCCCTTGATTCCATAATTCGACACTTCAGTGTGACCTTATCAGTGCCTTTATTGACCAATGAAATCCTTCATTACGACATAGTAATGTCTTTGACCTGTGACATTATGTTTTCAGTTGATGTGTGTCTTGATCAACATCAGTCAATAATCCTTCCCTTGTTGCACACCCTCCAAGTCCTTGGTCAGTAAAGGAGCTGTGGTGTAGCACAATGATCAAAGTGTTCACCCTTAACACCAAAGACCCAGGTTCAATGCCTCTTTGTGATGTTACCAGAATAGTGAAAAAAAACTGCTAAAACTTACACCCACTTACTCACATCACTAACAAACTCCCTGAAACAAAATACAGGCAACCAAACCCTTCAGTATTTGAAATGTATCATGCAATATTCCAGCAAAGTCAAGATGGGGGCCACCAAAAATGTGCCCATATTGCACCCCACGTAGGTATTTCGAACCTGGGTTTTCGGCATGACGAGTGAACGTTTTAACCACTATGTTATGCCAACGTCTTTGTAATTTACTACCAACAAAGTATCATGGAGCCATTACAAATGTTTCCATGTGAGAGACAATCCACAAATATCACACAACGAGACACTAAGAACAGAGTTCACAAAGCTGTACCTTTGTGCAGAATAAAACCCCAATCATATATTGAGCATCGTCTGCATGACCACAACTGCAGAACAAAGATGACAGGCAACAGAGTGGACTTACTCTCTCAGACCATAAAGGGCTTTTTGCAGTCAAACATTTTCAGTCAAACTTATCAAAGAAAAGCATGGTCTATTTTTATACGTTCTTTTGCATCATTTATTTCACAACATCAGACCTCGGATAACTCTTCGCTTTAACTGCAACACAAAGATGTTCCAGTGTACCTAATCTTCCATCTGCTCCTGGTCGTGACGAGAGGTAATTACACATACCCAAAAATATTCAGAAACACAAAACAATTCCTGCCTACCAGGAGTAGCAATATCTAAACAGCACATGAAATGTTCAAGTGAAATGTGGGGACTGTTATATTAGTTGAAAGGTTGGTCTAATTGACAATATTTCAACATCAATCTGACAGAAGAAGAGGATGACGATGATGACAAGGCAACTAGTGTTTACAAGATGGATGACTAAGAGTGAAGCAAGTCATATCACCGTTGATAAGGTCAACCCCCACGTTTCAGGTCCATCCAAATTATAGCCAAATTATCCTTAAACCATCTAGGCCTTGTCATCTGACTTGGGTTAATCACAACTTGGGAGAATGCAACCACATTGCCATGGAAACAAGCAGTGATTTATTGGCAAACAAAAGCCTGTAAACTTGAAACGCCAACATACGGCAATAACCTCTAATAAATATGCCATTAATGCCATATTCGATAGCAGGATCTGACTGAGATATCATTTGTGTTGGTGATGATGACTATTGCTTTGAGTGGCTCCTTTGCTGACACAGAACCGATCAGTTGGACATTATTTACAACAGAAACACAAGCATGTAATGAATTACATAAAATTCCCTCACCTATATGACCACAACATTGAGCTCATTGTCCAGTATCATTATCAGATGGAGATTTATGTCATTATAAACTGTTACTCCCTCATAACGCGTCCAGTCACACATTAAAAGTGGAGTAGTCTCTCACAGACATTGTATAAGGGTTCATGTTATTCAAGGCCTGTCCTATTTCTGTAGCAAATGTCAGGAAATATTACATGTAAATCATAAATTTCCCAACTCACTGTATATTCCTTGTTATCAATATTGTAGTCTGTGACTTATGCCTTTCAATAGTACTCAATCGATATAAAAGTTCAGGGTAAATGCAAGAGGTAAAACTGAAGTGATGCAGGTTTTGAACATCTTCAAAACTCACAAATGTGGGTACTGGCAAACCCAGAAAGATAATTCAGGTGAACCAGGATTCGATCCAGTCACTGAAGCACTGAAAACGATTGGGCTACCTGTTCCTCCAGATAAGGCAATATCAATATTGAAGAATAGCAGATTTTCAACTTCAAAGAATTCTGTTCCAATGCATTTGGAATGAACCATTTATAACTACATTAACTCCTACTTCTCATTCACAAACGATTTAAACCACTTGTCATACATTTTGGTCAGCTGATTCCATAGCCTTCCATCTTACTCTTGCCAGGGGTGGTAGGGTAGCCTAGTGGTTAAAGTGTTAGTTTGTCACACTGAAGCCCTGGGTCCAATTCCCAACATGACTATGTGTCAAGCCCATTTCTGGTGTCCCCTGCCATAATACTGCTGGAATATTTCAATAATTGGTGTATAACTCCCTGAAATCTCATTTCCTTGCTTTCCATAGGTCATTTATGGCAGTTTTTCAACAAGCATCCAAAGTCTGTCTAGTGCACAACATGTGTTCTTCAACTAATTGCTGTTAATTACTGGCCTGATGTTTGTTGTCCTTCGTCAATGTTTTGTACCCTGTACATCCAGGTGAACATTCAATAACGATGTCAGTACACTGACATAATATTGTCTTGTGATTTGTATAAGATTGAACTGATTCCAAATGTAGCAAAACACATTCTTGAACTGAAGGTAAAGAGAATATAAAAATCGTGAAATACAAATCTGTATTTCAAGAAAAGGTCCATCCATATCCACCTTAAGCCTGCATACAAATTGACTCACACATGTAGGGCCTTCCAAAACCTGAACAATGTGACAGTTTCAAGAAACATATTGATGAATCCAAGCAACAAATTTTGCAAATCAAATTTATGGGTGTTGTATCTATCACTAAGCGGTCATCAACCTTTGCTAGTAGAAGCTATGTTCTTCATTAGCAGGAACGCTGGTTTCGATTGGGGAATTTCCATTGTGAAGAACATTTGGCGCCGTGGCACAGATTCCCACTATTTAGACCCATTACCATAACTTGGCGCCACTTAATTTCCATGGTAATGGTGTTTCTGACAGCACTGGTACCATGGGTCCCAGACAGCAGAATTGGTTTTGTTATCTGAATATATTAACCCCCAACTACGAACAGGCTGTTTTCTTAAAACCACTTTCCCTTTGAACTTCCTTCCAAAACAAATTCTTGATCTTTGGAGATCATGTTCAGAAATTAGTTTTACCCTTTAATAAAATTATGTTATATGTTTGTTTGCTGTTTAGCACCAATTAGGAAAAATTCCAGTCAGTGAAAACGGTCAGTGGGTAACCGAGTCTTGACTTACAAAACCAGTGAGGGGGAACAAATTTTACAAAACAAAAAGAAGGTAAATTATGATCTCAAAATATAACAAAGAGGGGCTCAGGGACTTTCTTTATTTTCATAAACTGTGGAAATATCGACTTGCCAGTGATCTACACTTGCATGGGCTTTCTAGTGTATATTTGTTTTAGTGTCTATATGACAGACAAGGATTTAATGATGTGTCAATTAAGTCAGTGAGCTTGACCTTCTGACCATGGTCATTGTCCTTCACAATAAGCATGGGTTGCTGAAGACCAATTCTTTACCTGGTCTCTTTAAACCTATGAGATATACTGAACAGCAAAAGAAATGCCATTTTTGTTAATTTTTTTAATAGAAGACATAAACATGAAATCTTACTTTTATTACTTTTTTTAAACGTTTTTCGCTGCTGTTCTGCATATTTAAATACAATCAATTGTCTGGTTGCCCAAGACAGTTGCTTAACCAAACTACTCCTGGATTCTTAGTTTGACAAAGCTGACCCTCACCAAATACGTGTATTATTTTTGGGTGATCCCCCAGTTATTCCCCCTGGGGAATTTGCCTGTGAACACAGTATCACCAATATTAACTGTGGTTAGCAACTCTGCATAAAAAAATGTGTAGTCTTTTGATTTGAAATTTCAGTATGGCCTCCCAGTATGGCTCCATTGATTTAGACGTTTCAGATCCCTTCACAGTTTGAAGCAGCAGGACTTACTCCACACCTGTTCGATATCTAACAAACTGCTGAAAGAGCAGTCCAACTATACTCAATATTATGCAATCTGGAAAACACATTTGTATTTATTGACTGGCAGATGCTACTTTCTATTGATTACCTAGACTTATTGTCATACCTAACTGAGTGGCCTTCATCTGGATTGTTACATTGAGCTGTTGTGCCGACACCTTCAGTCAAATATCCTCTGTGAGATAATGACATATTACCTATGTGATAACAGGGTGATGTCATATATAATTATGAGAAACACAATGTTTATGAAACAGTTGAACTAAATTAAATGCTATTATCTCATTTAACACTACTCTGAGATGGCAGAGATCTTCCACAATTATTTTACCATTATCCCAGTGCCATAAACCGTAAACCCTCAAATAAACCGTAGAAGAACATGTCAGCATATTTACATGGACCATTTATGCAATGGCCAACAAACTTATTAAATAGTTTGGAAATTTAATCTGTTTCTTCCATATACAGTCATTCTTTAAAAAATTCCACAGAGGCCAAGTAGGTATTTATGAGAGCATTAACAATATACAGCTCATAAATAGTGCATAATTCACAAAATAAACCAAATATAAATCCTCAGTGTGTTCAAACAACTGCATGAGTATTGAAACAGGAATATAAAATTCTGTGTATGAAATGGAAATCAATGGGAGTAGATTAAAGGTTTTTGGACCAACAGTGAGTGAGTGAGTGAGTGAGTGAATGAGTGAGTGAGTGATGATAGCAATGACATTATAAAATGAAGTACTGTGAGGGTGAAAATACGTTTGTAGGGACATCATGAGAGGACATTAAAAGCAAAAATAGACACAAATGTCATATATAGGAGGACATTAAAGACACATATGGGCATCATGATGGCTTCACCTTCAAACTTTATTCTGTATAATGCTATAAAGGCCATTGGCCTAAGTACAAAACTCACCAAATAATGATGATAGTGACAAAATGGTCAGATACACCTCTTAAACACTTCTTCACCTTACAGCTTCTTTAACAAACTTTGCTAAGCTAATTAGGATATTCACTTTATCAGAAGTTAATGACACATACAATTATAAATAGAAGGATGTTTCCAGAAATATTCACTAATATACATATGTCGTAAATGGTATAATCTTTACATATTAACAGAAAATGGTATTCATCTTCTGTGAACCATTCATCATTAACAATACAACATCTACCAACATTTCTGATTAAAGGCAATTCTCCAGATCTTAGAAAACATAAAAACCTTCTATATTCATGGTCCTTTAGAGTGGATACATAATCAACTGTAAGCAGAGGTTTATATTCTTGACAGAGACATAACTAATTTGATTCACAAACTTTAGAAAACCAATCTTGCTGGTGGCAGTCTTTAACTCTGCACAAACTTACTAGGAAACAAAGAACAATTATTAACTTCCTGAGGGATCCAAACAAATCCAAAACCATAAGAGAAAAGCAACATTTTAGCCCATGTAGCCCAAGATTTTAGCCCATATAACACGACTCCTGCATTCCGCGGCACATTTAAGCAAATTCTGCACCCTATCTTTCAATATTCTGCAAAACATTCTGCAGTTAAAACATTTAAGAAAAACAACAAAAACATTATACAGACCTGCATAGTTTAATTCTCAAACACAGATATAAAGTTAAGTCGATGGTACACATCACATCTTGAGTAAGTTTGATGACAAAGCTCCCTCACCTTTTTCTGTGTTTGAGAATTAAACACTCACTGAAAGTAATTTCTCTCCTCTCATTCGTAACTTAGATGCAGACCAACAACTTCCTGTTTCATGCAAATAACAATTTCATTTCTAAACTAAATCTGAAATAATTTCAGTTTTCTAAATGATTGATTTTGAGAACGTAATTGCAGTATCAAATTCACCTAATATTATTTGAAAGATACCCAAAACTTGCTTTATTAATAAAGTATGTTTAATCATGATTATTTTGAAAATGTTATCACAGTAACTATGTCAGTTCGTTTTATGTGTAACTGATCCTACTTTTGACATTATCTCTACTATTCATTTCGGCTGTCAGTCCGTTTTCACTCAATTATTAAAATAAGCAAATTCCGCGCCTGAAAAGTGGCAATTTCTGCACAGATTCTGCAAGAAAATGTGTTTTCTGTGGACCAGACGTTTTTCTGTATGGAAAGGTAAATTCCGTGATTTTTCTGCAACCGCGGAATCACGGAATCCAGTAAGGCTGACAGTAACTTCAACCAATACTGAGTACATCCTTTATGACATCAACAAATAAGATACATTTGAAAAATGCAACCTTAGAAACATAACTACCTACATCAATAACATATTTATAAAACTTAATGTGACAAGGCTCAATGCTTTCAATTTTTGAGTGACCCAACACTTCAGTAGAAGAGAGTAAGATTGGATTATTCTCAACATCAAATATCTTGAATAAAACCAATGGAGAAATTTTCTGAAACTTACGTAGTATTTTTCTTAAAAGAAATAAGGCTTTTTATGCTTTTTGAATGAGAACTTCAATACCTTTTGACCAATATAACCTGTTAGAAAACATCAATCCAAGACAATTTGTAACATGTTGATGTCTTAATACTTTTATTGCCAAATGTTTAATGGTTTCATCAGTTGCATGTTAATGGACGCCGACGGAAGGACATTAAAGGATATTGAATTCTCTGAGCTTACCTTTTAGTCTGTTAAAGGAATTTTTTATTTTTACGGAAACACTTCATTCATGTTGTTTAATTGTTACACCCCTATTAGAGACAATATTTGGGTTTCCGGTTCTGCGTACAAAGCTTGCTGCCAACAATGGACACATTTTCCCAAGGTCAGTCTCTTCACCAAAGATCAGCAAAACAAATATCCTGGACAATATGGTCCCCCATCGCACTGACCAGAATCAAGCTCTCCCGCACACCACTTCCATGTCATTGCCTCTAAAGATAAGACAACACTTTTTACTGTTTTCAGTTTACACAATCAGAAAAATGTAAAAGCTCACATTCATTTTTATTGTTTCAATTTTGAAAGCCTGGAACAATTTCAAAAAACAAACCAAATGATGAGGATGAAGGTAAACATGTTAAAGTAATACAGGGTTTTATCTCAATTCACAAACATTCGGGTCCCAGGAGCCCAAAATTACTAGTTTTAAGGGTCTTTGCATGCAATATGAAATAACAGTGTAGAGAACTGTATGTTTAGATACTTTCTTTAGAGTTTAGAATCAATCATTGATCATGTGGACTGACGAGTGAAAGGACCCAAACACTAAATTATAGATGTGCTGAGGGTACAATGAATAAAACACTATGATAATTATCTTTTTCTGTGTCTATTCACTTCATTTGTGCACATCTGCGGTTTGCATAAAACCCTGCGGTAGCAAATCAAACGTATTTGTGTTTTGTATCAAATCACTGCTAAATCTCACAATACAACATTCCCAAGTCAACCTTTCAGAAGTACTTCCAATTACATTATGTTTAACCACACTGTACATACGGTATGTGAAACAATCAGAGCATTTACTTTTTCCCTCTCAAGATTGTTCAGAATTCATTTTTGTAACTCAAATCATTTAAAGACTTAATCTGTGAATTAAAATCCATTGCATTAGTGAATAAGAGGGTTTTATGACTCCTTTATCAATATTCCAGGAATATAACAGAGAGGAGTGCAAAGACACACAAAGATGATCCAATACGGGATCTGAACTCAGACCTTGACGATGCGATTGCTTTAACCACTCCCCTGACTACCTCCAGTATTGTCATTTTCATTATCGACATGTTGCACTTTAAATAATTCATTTAACTTCTGAACTAGATGATGTGAGAGTTTAGCGTGCACTGTGAGTAAGTGAATAGAGTGAGTGAGTGAGTGAGTGAGCGAGAGAGTGAGTGAGTGAGAGAGAGAGAGAGTGATAACAGTGTTACATGACATTAAAAAATGAAGTACTGTGAGGGTGAAAATACGTTTGTAGGGACATCATGAGAGGACATTAAAAGCAAAAATAGACACAAATGTCATATATAGGAGGACATTAAAGACACATATGGGCATCATGATGGCTTCCCCTTCAAACTTTATTCTGTATAATGCTATAAAGGCCATTGGCCTAAGTACAAAATTCACCAAATAATGATGATAGTGACAAAATGGTCAGATACACCTCTTAAACACTTCTTCACCTTACAGCTTCTTTTACAAAAGAAAGTGCACTGTGAAGGATGTAAAGATAAGCCAAATTTTTCAACCACGGACATGTATTAATGGTGTGTATTGTCTTGTTAAGTGTTGAGATGTATCTTTAACCACCTGATTAGCTCTGCAAACCACCAACAGAACTTGGGACCATTTCTTCCCCGGAATTCCTGCATTGTTTTCATTCAGAAAGGATTTTAACAAAATACAGTCTTCAAAAACATACCACTAAAAGTGATAATCTGTAATTCTTGGCACCAATCTGTATATTTTTGTTGCACTGACACAGATTGGATCCAGTTGTCTTTAAATGAGAGACAGCAGGGACGTGGGTCACTCAAAAACCTCAAGGGACCATGGGACACCTATAATCCTAAATGAAAAACAGTTGTTGCCAGTCAGCATCACAATCAGGGTCAAGGCCAAACACTTAACCCAAATTCTGAGATCCTTTGGAAATGGAAATCTTTCTTGAAAAACTTAAAAACCATTCAGTCTCTCACACAGCGCAATCAATGCCCTGTGACATAGAATATACTTTCAGACAACTAATCTAAATGCAATAGCAAAGCTCTAGTCTGTTGAGATTCATGGACGTCATGCCAAGTTTCGAATGCTAAACTGATTTATTGCTTGCGTCATTGGGAGGTTAAATTAACTGAAATCAAATCATAACAAACTCAAAATACACACATCACTTTAGATTGACATGTATATTAACTGTCCACTCCTCTTTTCTTGCTTAAAATGTGAGCATATTTAGAGCAGAGATGAAATTTTATTCATAAGATCAACATTACATAACAATACTGAAACCATCTGTTTACTAGTAACTAGAATCAACTGTACTGGTGCAATGTGTCAAACTATGAGGGTGTGGATGGGACAGTTATAAGACATGAGTAAGTCAAATCTGGGGCCTCTTTTGAACATCAATTTCAAACAATAATACTCTGCCAAGTATTGATCATAATGTTCCATGCACCATGGACGTATTTCCTAAAAATGGTTCAAGTTTGAGGAACCTCTTGCATGATTCCAAAAGTAAAATCAACGGACATTTAGGGAGTCAAAATCCGACTCCACACATTTCTCTAATACACTGTTTATGACTATAACTTGACATATCTAATGTCTACAAGAACATTTTAATCTCATTTACACAGTACACCCCCCATCAGGACCCTCCATTATGTAACAGGACTGCTTTACAAAATATTGACATTTGGAGACATTTGTTCACATCTATATATTTGTGTTTTACTTAAAGAGGTCCCTACCACAATGTCTCTCACTATGGCTATCTTCACAGTTGTGGTGATAACAGGAAGAGTTATCATGGCCTAATCCCATCTCTGTGTTGCTAGATCAGGAATTCTGCCAGGACTTTAGTAAATACTGGAATGTGATTGTTTAATCAAGTCATTCAGGGGTATATTATCACTTTATATACCTCTGACTCTGACTTCAATAATGCGGTTATGGTAGAATGGAGATAAATTATATTTGTTCTAAATTTTTCATTTAAAACCTCACACTACACGTTCGGTTTGAAATCAAATTTAGAGCTATTACAATTTTGTTATATACTCTGATTTTCAAACACTGTATGTTTATCTCCTAAATATTACACCTTAACTAGAATTATTATTATGTTAATTAGTCAAATATAATTAGTGCTAAGTTTTAAAAAACATGTTTAAGGGACACCAGAAATGGGCTTCACACACTGGATCAGAGAAAGACCGTCTGCTGGGGGTGTACTGTGTCAGAAACTGTCAGAATTAGTATGTCAGTTTGTTAAAAGTTAACGTAAACAAAAAGCAGCACTAGCATCAGCAACTATACAGGTATGAGAATAATAAATTGCAGTGGAAAACCAGGTGTGGGTGACACTGATGAAAATAACTAATGTCACCATGAAAGGAATGTGCTTGGTTGTGTCGTCCAATCAACTCTGACATGGAACAATGTGTGAGGTGTTAATGGACAGCTGGTAAGGGTGTGCACAGGTAATACAACTGATAATGAGGTGGTGTATATCACACCTGAGTGGTGTCTTTCACAGCTCAATCAGCTGCTGCAAACACACTGGTCAAGTGGAGCGCTGACTTGGTTGACACATGTCATCGGTTCCAGTGTGCACAGATTGATGATCATGCCATTGATCAATGGCTTGTCTGGTCTAGTATGTATGTCATAATCCATCATTTACATAATTTCTGCAACCTCCTCCACATCATCATCATCATCACCACCATCACCATCATCATCATCATCACCACCACCATCATCATCATCATCATCATCATCATCATCATCACCACCATCATCATCATCATCATCATCATCATCATCATCATCATCACCACCATCACCACCATCATCATCACCATCATCACCACCATCATCATCACCACCATCATCATCACCATCACCATCATCACCACCATCATCATCATCACCACCATCATCATCACCATCATCATCATCACCACCATCATCATCATCACCATCATCATCATCATCACCACCATCACCATCATCATCATCACCACCATCATCATCACCACCATCATCATCACCATCATCACCACCATCACCACCATCATCATCATCACACTACCATCACCATCACCAGTCAATTAATATGTACACCCACAAAATATCATTTTGCGAGCAAGAATTTTAACATCTTTCAGTTATACTACAGGAGGCTTCACCATTAAGTGTTTTTCCACAATTTACCAACTCATGCAAACAAAGCAATGGTTTATACAAAAAGAGCTGGCATGAGGATACACTATTTGTGATGAACTTCAACCGTTCAATGACAATTTGACCACACCACTACAGAAGATGATAAATGTGTCAGTGATAACAAATAAACATGGTAAACACACTGGCCACAATATCATCAACATATCACTCTAAACACCATTCTGAGCATGTGAGTGAGTGAGTCAGTCAGTCAAATAGGTTTAACACTACCTTTAATAGCAGTCATTTGATATCACTGCATATCAGCTTCATGAAGGAACAAACATGGAAGTCGTGCAGCAGAGATGGAAACCCTAATTTATCCCGTTAGTATTTGGCCATAAACTGCTGCAAAATTGAGTATTTTGGGGTCCAAATTAGTTTTGATATTTCCAAAGATGATATAGCTATTCTGTGATCTTGTTGTTGACACTGCACTCACCTACATTAGTAGCAAGTATCTACATATTGCTTGATACTGCATAAAAAGTCGCAGAAATTTATTGTGTATTTGATAATTTGATTCAATGCATTCTTTTGTCCACTGGCATGGACAAACTGGCACTGATTGGATGAACCAGGTTTTAAAACTACGACCACTTTCCCTACATGCCTAGTGGTCAGAACACTATCATTTAACAGCAACCCACGCATCAACTCTATTCTGTCAAAGGGGTCCACTTGAAAACGACCCAAAACTATTTTAAACCAAACCATTCTTAAATACAGTAAAACCTAAAGGTAAACCGTGTTCTCTCAATGCAGAAATACCTTGAAGGTAAAAAGTTACAGGTATCTCATAATTTCCTTAACTCAAATGTGAACGCCATCTGTGAAGAGAGCAAAGATTCACATTATCCAAATTCCCATGCTATCTACCATCAAGGCTTGAGTGTCTGCATACATCTACAGAGTTCCATGTTTCTATGTTACTGTGATTGTTAGTACGATCGACCATCTAATGTACAGGAGACAGATTGGAACACTGGAGTGTCCAAGATTCTGGAATTTGGGAGTGCCTGTCATTAGGGATTTTATTAGAAACTATTATACTACAAAAACATTTGCTTTGAGTTCTACTGTTTGCAGGTGATGTTGTAGCTTCTGAAGAATGTGTTGTCAATATAAATAGCTTCCCTCATCGGAAAAAAATAACTTGCAGAAGCAAAGAATGACACATATTGTATCTTTAATAAACATTAACATTTCCAAACACTTCACTTTCATAAATTCCCTGTTCCATAGCCTGAGGGCCACATAGCCACGTTTTTTTTATTTTTATTATACTTTATATTGGATGTCAATCTCAACTCCCTGGGGAACATGCAAGTCTTGCAGCCACTAGGTACACTGAGTTACTACAGCTTCCTCATCCTTATAAAGCACCCATTCATGACTGGGTGGACTTCAATATTCCAGCAACACTGCAACAGGAGACACTAGGAACATGCTTCACATATTGTACCCATGTGGAGAACTGAACCTTGGTCTTCTGCGTGATAAGCAAACACTTTACTACCAAGCTACCCCAACACCCCTCACTTTCCTAAAAAAACTGGATGAAGCATCCACTAGCCAAAGCAAGGTTCTTACAGAATCTGGGTAGTAGGTAGCTCAGTGGTTAAAGCATTTTCCTAAAATGTGAAAACAAGTCAATATTTGTTTTTCTCTCACATCAATGGCTACCATGCAGATTACTACGAGCTACCATTGCCACTACAAGCAAGAATAACCAGAATAGAGAATGATTTAATAACACTCTGAGCTATCTGCTATCACTGCTATCACGATGGCTGAAGTGTTCTCTCGTCACACAGAAGACCCAGATTCAATTCTGGATCAGACAATCCAGTGATCAACAGCATGAGCATCAATCTGTGCAAATGGGAACTGATGAAATGTGTCAGTCAAGTCAGCGAGCCTGACCACCCAATCCTGTTAGCTGCCTCTTCAACAAGCATAGTCGCCTTTTCTGGCAAGCATGGGTTGCCTATTCTACCCTGGTACCTTCACCGGTATCTTACTGGAATACTGATTGCTAAAAATGTCTCAATACCCAACTCACACTCACCCAAAAAGATACTGCACCTGTAAACTTCATTCACAGCACCAATGTGCAGAATCAAACCCACGGTTCAGGTGTGATGAACAAACACCTTACATATCAAGACACCTAACCATAACAGGACTTGAAAATTGCTAAATTTGAAAAAAACAAACTGCCAGCACAGTAGAAAATAAGCTGAGGTTTGTAGTTTAGTGAAATAAAATCTCAATAAAATGAGCACCCAAGATGCTCATATCATGTAAATTTGGCATTAACAAGAACATGCTGTTATTGTCAAAGTCAAAAACCAGGAAATCAGCCAACTAGCTATTCGTTTCTCCTCCCTGTTTGCTCAACATCACTAGTTTCTCATTTCCTTGTGGAGTTCCATCTAGCTTATCGTGCTCCACTGTTGTGATGACAACAAAGAAGAATGTTTTTTTAAATTTGTACATGTGTGTTGACAAATTTGTTTTTGCTCATTAGTTCTGTTTTATTGTGGCAAGAGCTCAAGATACAGTTGCTAACAGCCCTGGGAGTCAGGTATCGTGGCATTTTGGCAAATTTCATTAGGGAGAGGGAAATTTGTAAGTCATTTATTTATAGGACAAGCCAAGAGGGTTGGCATAGTACCAAAATAAATGTGCTCTTTAGGTAGAGATCAAATCCTTCTGCTATACTTTGCATTGCATCATGGCAATTATGTTGACTACAGACTTTAACAGATGTTGTCTTTACATGCCTCATGCTCAGCGCAGTATCTACTGCCAACATCACTCTTACCCAACATGTTTAATTTGGGACCTATGATTTATTTCTAAATATTTGTTACAGAAACTGATGGATGATGTATTAGTTAGGAAGATCTAAGTAATCGTTCCAAATAAGAGTGTGTGTCTGTGAAAGTGTGCCTTGCTGCAAGTGCCTTGTAAGTGAATGAGTGAGTGAATGGTTTCATGCCAATTTCGATTTTCAACAATATTCCAAATATTCTAGTAATATCATCAAGCAGAACACACCACACCTATGTGGGGAGTCAAACTTGAGTCTTTGGTGTGACAAGCAAATGCTTTGACCATCTCACCAACCCAGAGCGAGTGAGAGAGGAAAGAGGGATGGTTAGATGGAGAAAACAAGCTGGAAGGGAGGAATGTCCAAACAAGTCACAAGTGAGTGAGTGAGCTAATTATGAGGCAAAAATGACACCAGATCTTCAATTTCACGCATTTTACGTGACAGGTTTGAGACATTCAATACTGACAAGGACATTATCCTCAATCAAGATTGTAAGTTGTACACAAATAAAACCAATATTTCTGAAACAATGTTTTTCAAGAAAAGAATATTCCTCATAAAACAGAAGCCGATACATCATTAAAGCATGACATCAACCCTAGTGTCTTATTTGTAACACTGATACACAGTCATCTGTGTCGAAAACCCTGCAACTAGTGCAAGAAACTAATTGTCTGTTGGGAAGACCTGATTCTGCATATATCTTATGACACACAACTAGACACAGGCAGCAATTACTGTGATATAAAACTGTTATAGACCAGAAAGACGAGACAGCAAGGTCCATGGAACCGATAATCAACACGCATCAAGACCACAGAAAACACTACTGTTACAGTTTAGCACTGTTACAAAGTTGTCGCAGCGACGTGCAATAACAGCATTGATAATGCCCCTGCAGAAGGAGGAGGCGGCTTCGAAGACGTATATCAGTCGTAACGACCACCCTCTGGCACAGGGGGCATAGAGGCCTTGTCGTCTTCGGCGCCACAATTTGCAGCACAAGAACGGTCCTTTGGGCATGTCAAGAGCCTACGATTGCTTGTCTGAACAGTGTTGATGGTGGCTGTGTGTCTCGGTTTGCAACACCCATCTGCTCATGAAAGAGGTAAAGGTCAGAATTCTCCATTAGTTCAGGCTTTCTCGCCCATTTGGATGACATGTCACAGCGTGACCGGAATGGTGTTCTAAGTAGTGCTGAACATAACTCACTCACTCATCTTTGGGCAGTATGGACTGTAGATCCGAACTTAACCAAGTCTGACAGTAATTTCTTTTCCTGCATAAAGCCAGAGAAACATTTTTCTTGGTTTATGGACTTTTGCTGTCAGAAACCTTTAATTAAAGGCAGGAGACAAGATACAAACCACCATTCATTGTAATATTCCATTTAAATGCTTAAGGAATTTTTACTTTAGGCAATTTCTGAAGCATAAATGGGGCAGGATACAATCTAAATGAATTTTGTTCTTATAAGTTTATTTTTGGAGCGGGGAAATTATATTTTCATTTTTTTTCATATTCTTGAAATAGCATAACCTGTAGATCCATAAAAAAAGAAATAAAATTGGTCTGGCCAAAAGAAATATGATGAGATCTTTAAGCAGTCTAAACATGCAAGTTGATAATAGTAATTAGTAATTTAATTTTGCTGAGTCATTTCTTCCAAATGAAACTAGTACAACTAGTACTGCTACTCATAGCTTCTGCTACTACTGCTGCTGCTGCTGCCTCTGCTGCTGCTGCAGCCTCTGCTGCTGCTGCTGCTACTATAGCATACTTATGTTATTAGTGTAAATAATCCATTTTAGGTAAAACCTCATTAAACATTTTCCAGTATCCAAAACAAAAAACATCGTAACAGAAAGGTTTCCAGCAGCTCTACAAATGCATTAATCCAACAAACAGGTTCTGGTGATAACGTGGCCGTAATGCCTGGTCTCCCATTGGTTACAACCTTTAACACACCAAGTTCCACTTCAAGGCGGTGAAGTGGTAACTGCTGGTGGCTAGCCTCACTAACGAGAGGCTAGTTCAACAGCTGAGAGCTTCTCGATAGTGCTACATGTCAGACAACTGGTTCCATATCACAGTGGTGGTCATCTGAAAGTGATGGACCAGAAACACAGATTTCCTTGTCCAACCTGCTGCTGCTTACCAGGCACATGTCTGATTTGTGATGCTGGCGGAGTTAGACAGCTTCCACCTACACACTGAAACGGTCAATTTCCCTGTTTCACTGACAGTATGATCGGAGTGCTCTGTACAGTCTCTCTGATATATCCTGAGCTGTGCTTCAAATCCATGGCCCTCTAACTTAAATCAAGTACAGACTATGCAGGTATCATACGAGTTTGTGTCTTGGGGATGAAGTTGGGGACCAAGATAGTCTTGAGAGGGAGTAGGTGGATGATTGAGAGAGAGTGAATGAATAAGTTTGGTTTTATGCTGCTTTTAGCAATATTTCAGCAATATGACATGGTGGGGTCACCAGAAATGAGCTCCACACTTTTTACCCATGTGAGGATTTCAACCCAGGTCTTTGGTGTGACGAGCTAATACTTTAACCGCTAGGCTATGCCACTACCCCGATTGAGTGAGAAGGTTTGTGAGAGCATGTGAGAGAGCATGGGTTTATAGTGCTTTACATATTTCTACTAAAGTCAGGATGAATGACACAAGAAAATGCCGGGATTCAAACCAGGTCCTTGGCGTGACAGGTGAACACTTAACCACTAGACTAGCTTCCATAAACACTCTAAGCATGCATGGCACAAATCAAACATACACATTATATCTAAACATATATTCTGATCCATTTTCCTGACAAAAAGTCACAATTTTGCCCTTAGTCTTCCAGGCCATTCAGTAAAGACAAGCATGTTAATCACTAGACTACTCTACTAACCTCTTTTTTCTTAACATACCCCATAAAACTTTAACACATCTAAACACCAAACAAAAGTAAGAACGTCTGGCAGATAAATGGAAGAATTTCACTCATCATACTTAACTGCTGATCAAGCAGAATTATCTTTTCCCATTTAACATATTACAAACTCTCCACAAATACATGGATATACCATTATCATATAATATCAAAAAGCTGTGGCTTAAATACAACTACACATGATATTTTGCTGACTGTGCAGTATCACCACTTTCTAGTCTCACGTCTTACAGATCCAAAACATATACACAATCACACCATTCTCACTAATATCAGAGTGCTGTAGCCGAATAAAAGAATAAATTCTTAAACTATAGAGTTTGATTACACGTATAGTCAAATCCATTATGGCATTTTTTTTCTGAACCACTTCAAACAGGGTCTGCCAGACTACAGAACAATAAACCAATGAGGCGAGGGTTATACAGAACATCAGAGCACCTTCTTCTGGCTGGGTCCCAGAGCAGTGCGCCAGATACAGGACACACATGCCCCTGTGTTACTGGCCCCTAACAACATTTACACTGCAGGCTGCAGGTGCTCTCTAATGTATTAATTCATTATGCCAGCACTATATAAATTTGTGTTTCCAAATGTTGTTCAGTGAGATGAATGATCTGAAAGGAATGGTGAGTTTGGTGAGTTGGGTAGGTGGGTGGGTGGGTGTTTGGGTGAGTGAGTGAGTGAGTGAGTGGTTGGGTGGGTGAGTTTGGTCAGTTGGGTAGGTGGGCGGGTGGGTGTTTGGGTGAGTGAGTGAGTGAGTGGTTGGGTGGGTGAGTTTGGTCAGTTGGGTAGGTGGGTGTTTGGGTGAGTGAGTGAGTGAGTGGTTGGCTGGGTGAGTTGGGTCAGTTGGGTAGGTGGGTGGGTGGGTGTTTGGGTGAGTTAGTGAGTGAGTGAGTGGTTGGCTGGGTGAGTTTGGTCAGTTGGGTAGGTGGGTGGGTGGGTGTTTGGGTGAGTGAGTGAGTGAGTGGTTGGCTGGGTGAGTTTGGTCAGTTGAGTGAGCGAGTGAGATGTTGGGTAGGTGGGTGAGCGAGTGAGTTTGGTCAGTTGAGTTAGTGCATGAATTTCATTTTACGCCGCACTCAGCAATATTCCAGCTATATGGCTGCGGTCTGTAAATAATCAAGGCTGGACCAGACAACCCAGTGATCTACAGCATGAGCACCTGTCTCTGCAACTGGGAACTGATGACGTGTCAATCAAGCCAGCAAGCCTGACCACCCGATACCATTAGTGCCTCTTATCAGTTGTTATGGATTATCTGTTTAAATAAGAATAATATATTCTTGGCAACTAAGCATTACTCAAGAAGATTATATGCTCACATAATTTATCCACGCATATAGTTACAAGCATGGATTTTTCCAGGTTTCTGTTCTTGTCCGCCAATTTAGTTCAATACCTGGGACTTGTTGAGGTTCTCAAGTTCTTTAAAAATTACATTCAATACAATGATGTAACACTATACATTTAAGTCCTTTCCTCATTTTGGTTCTGCTCTCATTAAATGCTATGTCCACAAAGTCACCATATCACTTCAAACTATACTCGTAAGAACTGGATAATCTTTAATGACAATATGGAAACTTTTACTGATGTTGACAATGGAATAAGGGATCTACACAGCTCCCCATCACGTATGGTACTTCTTGCAACAATCATGGTTTTCGAATCCTATAGACCAGTTCTAAGCCATGACATGTTCATAAAACTAAACAATCATCTCTCACAACAAGCATGGTTTCCTAAACACTGGTTCTAAGCCAGATGTTTATGATCACCAACCAGGAAAGTAATCTCTTACAATAAGCATACATTGAAGAAGAGCAATTGTAATCTTCATGGCTCACAAGAGTCACATGCATAGGCACTGAAAACCAGTCGTAACTCAGATCTTCATGGCTCACATGCATAGGCACTGAAAACCAATTGTAACCAAGATCTTCATGGCTCACAAGAGTCACATGCATAGGCACTGAAAACCAGTTGTAACCCAGATCTTCATGGCTCACAAGCAAATGTTGCAGAAGATCAAGTCTCACCCAGATCTGCCCTGTTAGTGTGTCTGTAACCTGTTGAGTCTATCGTCCGCTTATGTCAGTTTCAGATGTACAGAAATCAATACATGCACAGAAATCTCACACCAGAAAGCAGAGCTGTTTAGCCCAGGGCTTCCCTCTAGCACAGATGGTTGACAAGCTGGATTCCCAACAAAGACCTTAACAAATGTCTTATGTTTATGAAATGGTTAAAACAAATCAGTTCAGAGACTGAGCCAAAATCATGACACCTCTATCTTATTGCCTTCTGTTCGTGGCTTGTACAATTATTATCAGGAGACAAACTAAGGTACCAGACAAAACAATATCACAGACCCTTGCATGATGTAGACTACAAGAGTGACAGAGTGACTTCAGTACAGCAATATTCCAGCAAAGTCTTCATGAACATCCTCAACAAAAGCAACATTGTTATTCTCAAGATCATCAACAAAAGCAACATTGTTATTCTCAAGATCCTCAACAAAAGCAACATTGTTATTCTCAAGATCCTCAACAAAAGCAACATTGTTATTCTCAAGATCATCAACAAAAGCAATATTGTTATTCTCAAGATCCTCAACAAAAGCAACATTGTTATTCTCAAGATCATCAACAAAAGCAATATTGTTGCTATCAACATCCTCAAGAAAAGCAACGTTGTCATCCTCATCAAATCCAATACTGTTTTCCTCAAAATGATCAAAGGCAAGCCTTCATGTTTGTATAAACTTAATCAAGATGAGACAAATTTAAAGGAAAAGCAGTCAGGGTCATTCTGGTCTGGTACATCCACGTCAGTCCATCATCGGCTGACTCAAGTTACCACTGATTCTAGCTATCAGTATGATGCTGAATGTAGAACAGTGCACAAACCAGACAGGCATTTCTACATTTGCACTCATCTCAAGCTCAAAACTACCTGCACTTCCACAGACAAGCAAACCATCAATGAAGCTTAATCACTTTTCAGTTTTAATCCACTATGTTCACCTGTCCTTGGCTAACATCCTGATATTGCTACACAATTTGGAGATACTTTCTACACATGAAAAATGTACATCTTTCATATCTCAAAGTAATAAAGTAAAGTAAAGTAAATTTAGCCCCATGTTTAAAAATAATCAACCAAATAGTATAGAAATAATTTGTTACCATATGTAAAACTTCAGACAAATATAGAAGACTTCTTGATTGTCCTAGGCCATTATTACACACATTATATCATATGGCTTGTTACTGTGATTCATCATATATCTTGTTTATGTAACATCTAGCATCTAATTGTCATCATAAAGATCATCTTTGTGTATTTCTGTATCTTTGTACCTTTTATATCTGTAGTGTATAGAATATTGCCACTGTTCCTTACTGGAATGATATGCAATAAATATCTTATCTTATGAAATCTGTGCTTTCAAATCCATCAAATTTGAAAAACCTGTCATTGACTTAGCTTCTGACTATTAACAATTCTGACATAAACAAGCAGGTACATTATTAGCGAACAAGCTCATGGAGACGAGTCTTCAATGGAGTCCCACAAATCTTCAGGAATCAGGGAGGTTAAGACAACAAAACCTTGGCCCTGAGGTGAAGGTTGAAACTACAGACAGTATCCTATGCTGAGAGATAAATGTTTTGTTGCTGACAATATATTATTTTGACATAAACAACCTTCTCCATATAAACAGAACAGGTGCAATATGAGATGGGAGGTAGAAACACGGTTCATCTAGACTTGCTTCATAACAGACTTAGCATTAAAATGACTGTATGCCGACTCCATGGTAAATGAAATGGAACACATTCATCTCACACTATTAGCGACAGAAACAAGAATTCCACTTGTACACAAGTCAGTAAAACAGAAAAAAGCAACCCATTACTCCACAATGTCTCATAATCATTTCTGTTTTCTTGTGCGATTCCTGTAAGAAAATAATAGCACCACTTATCCACTAGTTAAGATAAACAGGGATTTTCCAGACAAACGGACAAGGTCAAAGCTGCTGCTCCATCTTAACCATCATCCAAAGACTTAACACTGCCTGCATTAATTCTATCAGAGCCTAAGCAAGCACAGGTTTAATATACTGAACCTGTTGAAATTTGAAATCTGTGTGTGGAATAAAATACCGAACTCTGATGATAAACCAGCACCTTGACCACTGGGTTATCATCTGAGTATACTAGAGTGTTATCATATTTATTGCACCTGTGAAGATCACTGTTACTATTGGCCTTCAAGTCAGTTCAACAAAGGGATCAGGAGGTCAGTCTTCAAGACTTGGTCGACAGGCAATCATATCCTAATTATGGAGATCAATGCTCATGCTGTTGATCCCTGGTCTACACATGATTATTTACAAGACTGAGGTGATATCAAAGTGTTAAACAACATCAAATATATTTGTAGCCACCAGGCCTAGCACAGATTGGGAGATATACTGGTGGTCGAGTCAATATGTTAAAAGCCACGGTCATCAATAGGCCAAGTGAAGCAGGGTCAATAGGCTGGACATGACTTAATGGATCAGGATATACATTATGGCAAACGGAAATGCTTGAGGACATTTTTCATCCACAGCTCTAGTTCATCTATCCTCCTCCAGTGTCGGCTAACAACACTGGATGTAACAGATATAACATACACTAGGTGATAACAATAAAGACAGGTTATAACATATTTAATAAAGAGACTGAGAAAGTACAATAAATTACAATACTGTATGCCCTAGACATGAAAAATTAGGAGTCATCATGACTCCCTGGTGTAATGAACATGTTTTGGGGAGTCAACTTGAGTATGAAAATTTCATCAAATGTGATTGTTAAGTAACAATGAAAAACAAAGTAAGGCAGGTCAGGTATTTAACCAGCACTGAGCAGTCAACTGGCAAACAACAAACTAAGTAGTTTTACATCAGATTACAAGCTTAGATTATCTGAACTTAGGGCCCAGTAGCATTGTGTCAAAAACAACTCAAGCTTTTACATTCACATAGAATCACAGCGCATTTGAGACAATTGGTGCAACAAATATGCAGGTTTTCTACATCAGGGCAAACACTGCATTAAAGCCTTACATAACACTTTTCTGTATCAAGTGCCCCACAGCAGAAAGTGCCCCTTTGTGTACTCCAGTATAGTGGTACATGTAAAATCACTTGCCCTGATAATTTTTACTCATTACTGTCCAATGTTCTAGGCGGGTTTTAAAATAAACAACATAATTAACATCGGAATGTCAACTGGACACCGGTACAGCATGATATACAAATCGGCTTGCCGGACAGAAAAAAACACTTGACTGGGACATTGGCTAATGGGTTATTTCCACCCCTTCTTTCTTTGAGAATAGCTTAAATTGTCCCTAACCTCAATGCACATTTTGAAAATTCCCTGGTCCTATATTATGGTAAATATGGTATTATAAAGGAGCTGATTTGTTTTGAGCTCACTGTCCTACTGTGATCTGCTCCCTTACCCAGGAAATTAAGGGAACACTTGCGTTTCTTATGTCTTTGCCTGTGTCATATTATTCTAATCGATACACTGCCCAAATGTTGAACTTTTAAGAGAGTTTCAGTTTCAAGCTTAATTCCAAACACTGAATGAGGTAACCATGGAAACAAGTCAAAATGTCCAACGCCCAGGTTTTCGAGGAGACAGTGGCGTTACATTACCCTAGTAAATAATTATGATGCATATCTACACCATGGAAGAACATTAGAAGGAACAATAATCAAGAACACTGTCTGTACCTCCAAGATCCAAGAACAAAATGTCTGCAGAAGAAACAATGTTTTCTGAAAGGTTATGAGATCATATCAGTAATTCCCACTTATTGTAAAACATCTCAGGAGCAAAAAACAAATGGTGAGGACCCAAGGCTTCATCAAGGGATACTGATAGCTGTATTTCATAATTAAAGGGCATAGTTGTCTGGGTCACAACCTCGCATATAACCCAAACTATTCACTTGATGGCTGGAATAGCAGAATATTCCAATGAGCTTTTCAAACAATAACTACGGTAATCAATATATTTTCTAACAACCAGTGTATTGGGTAAAGAACAAATCTGAAGTTTTTGTGATACTCTTTAAGTTTAAATTAAAGTTGATGCAGATTTTCATTCACAACAAACATAGTCCATCGTTGTTCAATGACAAAGGGACATACAGTAATACTATAAATTACCATAAAACAGAAAATAGAATCCCTGACAATGCAACCTAATTTTGAGATTGCTGTTATCAAAACCATAACACATACTTAGGGATTTATAATGCAGACAGTTTGATTGACATACACAATTAGTGTCACTCACTGTCAAACACTTAAGTCCCCAAGATATAGCAATATGTATTGCAACAAGTGTACCTAATTTACTTCCCAGTACACACTCGATATTAGTGTGTAACTTCTAACCACATCCAGCACACACACACATCATCACACAGCACACACACACACATCATCACAAATCAAACCTGGGGGAGCTGTTATAGAATATGTTTACCAAGAGAAAATAATATGGGATATGCTAGTCTAACCCTGACACTACCAACCACAAGTGTTGAGGAGGAACGAGAGATCAGTGAAATGATTCTAAAGAATATTTCTTGAGATATATTCATTTTTTTCTAAACATTTTAAAGATAACAAACATTTTCTATATTTACAAATTGGGTTTGTACTATTCTGTAAAGATATGTTTTATAGTCTTATCACATTTAAGAATGTACAATGAATGAGTGATTCAACAGTAATTAATCTGCAAAGAATGGAATACATTAGTATACTCCTGGTAAATACCAAGTGATAATGCTTAGCATGGATTGTCTATAATCCCAAGACCTAACCATCACTAAGGCTGTACCACCTGTCAACTGCTTCTCTTGCCTGCATCAACAACATTATATATATTTGCATTGTTTTCCAAGCAAGTAGCAGAATCAAAACAACAAAGTACGACAACAGCCCCGTGCTATAACAACAATACACACACTGAACAGTAAGCGTAACGGTAGCAGTTTAGAAATGGAATTATGTATAGTGTATTGACATCAGAGGTCTGAATAACATTATGATGAAGCTCAACACGAACGCCATCCAAACATACACACAGGTTCCCGGAACTCACGACACAACATCGTTTCACACCGTTCACCCAAATTACACGTCGAAACTGGTAAATTTAGTATTTGCTGGATACCAGGGTTGGAACTGCACAAAATTTATCAAGATCAATTTCTTACCGTGTTCCTTGTTTTTTCTGTGGGTCATCAGTCGAGCTCTCCATAGGCCCGTTTTGTCCAGCGTTTGAAGCCATCAAAAGATAATATAAAATCTTCCTGCTCCGTCCTTCGTTGAACTAGACACCTCCACAGGGGGATGGCACGTAAGACCTTGCTAAAAGCTCAATTATGTCAAATGAGGGATTCTGTCGCTCACAGAATGGCCGATCTTCAGCACAAATGGTGATGCAAATTATCCCAGAAGATTTATCGCTTGCCGACGCTGTGTTTGCACATACACGGCACCACTACCTCCATAGAATATACAAATCCAAACGTACGTAGTAGTTACGAAATTCAAGAAAACAGACACAAAAACGGCGTGTTTATACCGCTCAACGACAACCCAGCACTATGGTCGATGTCATGGCGGATAGGGTTGAGCTCAATTTAGCTCGCCAAAAATTCTGTCAGTGTGCTGGGCGATAGCACACTTGCTCTTTCCTTTTCGCTGCGATTTCGCACGACTAAAAATAATATCAGTGTCTAATCACCCGAAACACGGGATGCACTTCTTTATACCGACCACTAAGCCTAAATTATGTCAGCATCAATGTCATAATACACAAGCTCGTGCAACTGTTCTGTTGTTAATAGCGAGGTCATGTGACTGACCTCCATACAGTATGAATGACGTCAAGGGGTTTCCTCGCCAGTGTGCTCCACGGGCTGCCGGGATTCCCCAACCTATTTTAGTGTGTCTCGCGCACCTTGGTGCACCTGCACGGGATGCCCTTTGACGTTGAAACTCATTCTTTAAAATTTTGACACTGTCTTTAGATTTGATCTGGGAAATGCTTCAAGTCACGCGCTTGAAATTTCCTTCTTTGTAAGAACTAAAATGTAAGATATAATCGTATGAGGAAGTTGAAGGTTTAAAAACAAGGTTGTAATATATCGGTCAACTGGCTTGATATCATGTGTCAGTTGAACTTATTCACGAATTTCAATTATTTATTTCTGTCGGATAAACTAACAGATATCATGTTCACCGTTCAGGATTTGAACGCATGTGGTCGCTATTTTCCATAATTATTTTTGTAAATGTGTAATTATTTGTAGGATACTAATTTTGGTAAGTTTATTTCAGGATTTATAATTGCTTTAACTCAAATATCTGTGGAGTTGCATATACCTGCATTTAGAACTGTGATAATATATTTGTTACCCTGTTTCATCCCCAATACACCCTGCACCGCCATATTTTCCTATCCATCTAGCAGTAAGTGTACTACTGCAGTCTAAGATAAACCAAGTGTGGATTTTTGACAGGTTCAAGTTTTGAGTTCTGAGTCTCCTGAGTTTTTCAGAAACTTTTCTTTTCACGTATCGAAATGTGTCTATCATTAAGTAAATCGGAAGGCACTCTATGGTATTAATCCATAACAATAATCACATATGATATGGGAATTTCTAATTGGTCCAGGGGCAGTAGTGTAGCCTAGTGGTTAAGGTGTTCGCTCGTCACACTGAAGACCCGGGCACAATTTCCCACATGGGTACTATGTGTGAAGCCCATTTCTGGTGTCCCCCGCGCGTTATTGCTGGATTTAAAGAACCATGTCCCTACTGTCAGACAGTGGGTTTAAAGAGCAAGAATATTATTATCGGACAGTGGGTTTAAAGAGCAACAGTATTATTGTCGGAAAGAGCAATAGCATTAATAACAGACGGTGGGTTTAAAGAGCAATATCCCTAATGTTGGGCGGTGGGTTTAAAGAGCAACAGTATTATTGTCGGACAGTGGGTTAAAGGAGCAATATTCCTATTGTCGGACAGTGGGTTAAAGGAGCAACAGTATTATTGTCGGACAGCGGGTTAAAGGAGCAATATTGCGATTGTCGGACAGTGGGTTAAAGGAGCAACAGTATTATTGTCGGACAGCGGGTTAAAGGAGAAATATTCCTATTGTCGGACAGTGGGTTAAAGGAGCAACAGTATTATTGTCGGACAGCGGGTTAAAGGAGAAATATTCCTAATGTCGGACAGTGGGTTTAAAGAGCAATTCTCAATGTCAGGCAGAGAGTTTAATGATCAATAATCTAAATCTAAATGTTTTGGCTTGAATTTTTTGGTTTTGTTTGTTGTTATGCGGTATCTAAATATACTGGAGACTGGACTAGACAATCCACTGATCAACACCGTGAGCATCGATTTACCCAACTGGGATATGATAACGGGTTAACCAAGTCTGCGAGTCTGACCACCCGATCCCGTTAGTCGTCTCTTACAAGCACGGTTCGCTGACGACCAATTCCAACCCGGATCTTCACCTACAGGGTTGGAGCAACATCTGATCGTAAACATCGTGCGAGTGATTACCCACTTCATACAGGCTGGCTAGGCAGATGGAACGTTTTGTCCAAGGTTTAGCCCGACATTCACGTTTATCAAGCGTTTATGTCGAGGTATTGCAACGTAGATGTATCCCTATTGCTATACATCTTAAAGAAGAATTCGAGAGAACTGCAAGAATATGCTGGGTCATCAGATGCACACTAATTTCTTTTTAATTCAAAAAGTAATCTCCATTAAGTCTGTTATTCCAAATGCCCTGACTCTAAACTCCATTGTAACACAGGGTGTGTGTAAAGCAAATGACTCGAGGGCCTCTGATACGAACAATATTTACGAACATTATTTATGTGTGAGTTCATACGGAAAACAATAAGCCCAGCTTCGGTCCTTTGTCACGACGGGACTCGCCCACATGGCTTCGCTTCCGGCTTTCTTGCCTGGATCCCTGGGTATAGTGCGCCTTTTTGTTTACGTGTTAGCGCAGAGCACCCTGGAAACCACACTGAAACTAAATCGTCACTGTCTCAAAGGACGGGGTGCATCCATGTCAGAAATATGTTTTTACTTCCGACCTGAACATATTTTTCAGAAACAACCAATTAATCACAGCGCATCCGACAATAAGTTGCTGACCTGCCCAGTTGTTGAACATGAAAGGCTGTGGATCATGTCTTAACTACACTGGGATGAGGTACGCCTACTAAATGTAATTAGTAGACGTGCTCTGAGTCTCTGAATATATACACTTATGTTAGAAACAAATAATTCTATTTAGATTGAAAAGGAGCCCCAGTGACGAGGGGATTTGGGATATAAAGGGATATGCACCTGCTTCTTTTAGGCTTCAACATACCAGAAGGGACGGGGCATAGGGGGAAATAATGCGGTTCAGAGACTGTGGTTACGACAAACCAGTTAGTTGTCCCAGGTGTGGGACAGTGGTCTGTACTTATTCGTGTCTAAAACATACTATCTGGTGACTGACGTCATGAATATCTAGTCACACAAATGGGGTACCGAGACACGGACAACGTTCGTGACATCCATAACTGGATTATCTGGTCCAGGTTCACTAAAATATAGACCGCCGTCGTATAGTTGGAAAAATGCTGAGTGCGGCGAGTAGCAGCAAACAAGAAATATACTTCGTTCCCCAAATGCGGAAAATTCGATATTAATGAACTGTCACGCACGCACCCACCCCCTCTCTTTCTCTCATTTCCCCGACCCTTGAAGGTCCCGGGGTAGAATGGGCCTTCAGCAAGCCATGCTTGCCATAAAAGGCGACTATGCTTGTCGTAAGAGGCGACTAACGGGATCGAGTGGTCATCCCCGCTGACTTGGTTGACACATGTCATCGGTTCCCAATTGCGCAGATCGATGCTCATGTCGTTGATCACTGGATTGTCTGGTTCAGGCTCGATTATTAACAGACCGCCGCCATATAGCTGGAATACTGCTGAGTGTGGCGTGAAACTGAACTCACTCACTCACTTATCCCCCCCCCCCCCCTTCCCCCGCCCTCACTCTCTCACGCACGCACGCACGCACGCACGCAGGTACTCCCCTACTCTTACCCACTCTAAAATGCCATTTCATTTTATTTCTTTTATATATATATTTATTGTTAATTCAAGTAGACATGATACAAACGCGTCTTTTCGATCGTATATAATTACATGGTCTACGTTTTTACTTAAAAGAAAAGTAAAATTTTACGTAGAATATCGTCGACATGACCAAGGGTAGTTTGACATTGACATTTATTTTCCTGTTCAGTATACAATCAAATTCCGATTATGCAGACAAAACAGATCACGTGATGTGCCCTTTGATCGACCGCATCCAGGTAACAAGCCTTGGTTAATATCCTGAGTGCCCGGATGTGGAAGTTTGGTGACTGTGTTCCGCGAACCTGTTTCCTAAAGGTAAATATGCACGTGGAAATAAATCATATTCTGTAAATCGCAGTGACAGGTGCTCGATAAGGAATTGATTGGCTGGTGTGACAGTATTATATTACAGGTATTGTTGTGTTGATTTTTATATGGCTTTATTAATTTTTCAGCTTTTGAATTTGGTATCAGATTTTCATATCGTTAACCTTCATGTATGCTGAAAGTATAGCCGACCATTATTAAGAATATACCATACGAGTGGAGGTATATCTGAGCGTCTTGATATGAAACTGTCAGCCCTGTGACGGGGAAGACAGCTGTGAACGTCTCATCATCAGGGAAATGATCATTCATACTCTATTGGTACAGTAAGCCTATTGTAAGTAGTATTTTTGTATACTGTATGACACGAACCTTACAGAAAGCGGATTCTCTCTACTGATGTCTGCGTGGCGGTGGGCTAGCCTAGTGGTTAAAGCGCTCGCTCGTCACACCGAAGACACGGGTTCGACTCCTCATAAGGGTATAATGTGTGAAGCCCACTTCTGGTGACCGCCGAGGTGATATTGCCGGAATACTGCTCAAAGCGACGTAAAATTAAACTCACTCAAATGTCTCCCTATGTACAAGTATGTGATCAGTGATAAGTAAAGCCCTTAATACCTGCACGGAATGGGCACATTAACCCTCATATTAACCCACATTACAAAACCATCGACAATAAATAATATATCATACGTACAGATGGGTATATCGTGTATGTTCATCATTGCCTCATCCAAAGACACTATGCATTAAGAGTTAGTATTCCGACTATCAAATTTCAGACCACACCTAAACCATTTACAAAATACCATATCTTCCCACTTAAAGGGTGTGGCAGGAGAGGAAGATGTCTATATTACCTGTCTTTTTCGGAACGTATTGAATTTCGATTGTATATCCGCCCGCCTAATTGTTCTTTCAGATTGTCCCTTGATAGAACGAGGCTCTCAGGTTTGTTCCTGAACACAATTTCAGCGAACGCTGTGTTGATTGTAACAGCTTTAACACAGATTTACCATTTTGTCTTCGTGTTACTGTGGTGCCAACAATCTTTGTATAAGACAGGCTTACCATTGTGTCTTAGTGTTACTGTGATACCAACGATCATAGTTTAACATAGATTTACCATTTCCTCTTGATGCTACAGTGGTGTCAACGATCATAGTTTAACATAGATGTACCATTTCCTCTTGGTGCTACAGTGGTGTCAACGATCATAGTTTAACAAGGATTTACCATTTCCTCTTGATGCTACAGTGGTGTCAACGATCATAGTTTAACAAAGATTTACCATTTCCTCTTCGTGCTACAGTGGTGTCAACGATCATAGTTTAACATAGATTTACCATTTCCTCTTGGTGCTACAGTGGTGCCAACGATCATAGTTTAACAAAGATTTACCATTTCCTCTTCGTGCTACAGTGGTGCCAACGATCATAGTTTAACATAGATTTACCATTTCCTCTTGGTGCTACAGTGGTGCCAACGATCATAGTTTAACATAGATTTACCATTTCCTCTTGGTGCTACAGTGGTGCCAACGATCATAGTTTAACAAAGATTTACCATTTCCTCTTGGTGCTACAGTGGTGTCAACGATCATAGTTTAACATAGATTTACCATTTCCTCTTGGTGCTACAGTGGTGCCAACGATCATAGTTTAACATAGATTTACCATTTCCTCTTGGTGCTACAGTGGTGCCAACGATCATAGTTTAACATAGATTTACCATTTCCTCTTGGTGCTACAGTGGTGCCAACGATCATAGTTTAACAAAGATTTACCATTTCCTCTTGGTGCTACAGTGGTGCCAACGATCATAGTTTAACATAGATTTACCATTTCCTCTTGGTGCTACAGTGGTGTCAACGATCATAGTTTAACATAGATTTACCATTTCCTCTTGATGCTACAGTGGTGCCAACGATCATAGTTTAACAAAGATTTACCATTTCCTCTTGGTGCTACAGTGGTGTCAACGATCATAGTTTAACATAGATTTACCATTTCCTCTTGGTGCTACAGTGGTGCCAACGATCATAGTTTAACAAAGATTTACCATTTCCTCTTGGTGCTACAGTGGTGCCAACGATCATAGTTTAACATAGATTTACCATTTCCTCTTGGTGCTACAGTGGTGCCAACGATCATAGTTTAACAGATTTACCATTTCCTCTTGGTGCTACAGTGGTGCCTACACATATGCTATAAAACAGATTTACCATTGTGTCTTAGTGCTAAAGTGGTGCCAACAATTGTAGCATAACACTGATTTATTATTGTGTCTTAGTGTTACGATGGTGCCAACAATCATAGTATAACACCGATTTACTGTTTTGTCTTAGCGCTGCTGTGATGCCAATAATGATTGTATAAGACGGACTTACCATTGTGTCCTAGTGCTAAAGTGATGCCAACACTCACAGTATAACATCGATTTACGATTATCGTTTTAGTGCTCCTGTGGTGCCAAAAATCATAGTATAGCAGATTTACCATTGTGTCTGAGTGTTAATGTGGTGTCAACACTCACGCTATAACACAGATTTGCTATTGTGTCTGAGTGTTAATGTGGTGCCAACACTCACACGATGACACGGATTTGCTATTGTGTCTGAGTGTTAATGTGGTGCCAACACTCACACGATGACACGGATTTACTATTGTGTCTGAGTGTTAATGTGGTGCCAACACTCACACTATGACACAGATTTACTATTGTGTCTGAGTGTTAATGTGGTGTCAACACTCACGCTATAACACAGATTTGCTATTGTGTCTGAGTGTTAATGTGGTGCCAACACTCACACGATGACACGGATTTACTATTGTGTCTGAGTGTTACCTGGGTGCCAACACTCACACTATGACACAGATTTACTATTGTGTCTGAGTGTTAATGTGGTGCCAACACTCACACTATGACATAGATTTACTATTGTGTCTGAGTGTTACCTGGGTGCCAACACTCACACTATGACACAGATTTACTATTGTGTCTGAGTGTTACCTGGGTGCCAACACTCACACTATGACATAGATTTACTATTGTGTCTGAGTGTTACCTGGGTGCCAACACTCACACTATGACACAGATTTACTATTGTGTCTGAGTGTTAATGTGGTGCCAACACTCACACTATGACACAGATTTACTATTGTGTCTGAGTGTTAATGTGGTGCCAACACTCACACTATGACATAGATTTACTATTGTGTCTGAGTGTTACCTGGGAGCCAACACTCACACTATGACACAGATTTACTATTGTGTCTGAGTGTTAATGTGGTGCCAACACTCACACTATGACACAGATTTACTATTGTGTCTGAGTGTTAATGTGGTGCCAACACTCACACTATGACATAGATTTACTATTGTGTCTGAGTGTTAATGTGGTGCCAACACTCACACTATGACACAGATTTACTATTGTGTCTGAGTGTTAATGTGGTGCCAACACTCACACTATGACACAGATTTACTATTGTGTCTGAGTGTTTATGTGGTGTCAACACGAGAACATAGTGGAGAACAGGTCTCCATGTTGTGAACACGTGGGGATTCCTTTCAAGAACAGGTCCCCAGTTCCCCATGTTGTAACTGTACGGGGATTTCTGTCTGTTGGTACACTATGGACGTCGTCTGTAGTTATCAACAGTTGGATCGACGCGTCATGGACGTCGTGGGTAGTTGTTAACGTCATAAACCAATGGTCTCAGGCGTCAAGGACGTCGTGGGTAATTGCCAACGTGATAAACGACTGGATTGACGCGTCATGGACGTTGTGGGTAGTTGTCAGCGTCATAAACCACTGGTTTAACGAGTCGTGGACGTCGTGAAGAACCACTGGTTTAACGAGTCGTGGACATCGTGAAGAACCACTGGTTTAACGAGTCGTGGACGTCGTGAAGAACCACCGGTTTAACGTCACAATTAACGTGGACACGTTGTAAACACGCCTCTTGCTGACGGATATCCAAGACTGCGACATATCGATAGCCTGTAAGAGAGAAACTGTAATAAACCAAACCCCTACAGCGGCCATGATGACCTGGCGTCAGTCACGTGACCCTCTCCTCTACACGACGTTTAACGGTTCTCGTACAATACATCAATGCCGCAATGTTACATTACTGCCTAACTCGGTGCTTTGGTTCAAAGATTTCCCTGAGGCGACGAGTTATAGATTTTCGTAAATTAAATACATTTCTGATAATAAATACAATTAGTTGTCTCAAAACAGTTTCAACGCTGCAAGTGTTCCTAGGGCTAGTCATTTTTTACATTAGGCTTGTCATGTACGAGTCATGGCCTGCAGGTGCGTGCCTAGTGTGGCCTCAAATTATGGAATGAAATCATCAGAAACATCGGGTGCAAGAGACGATTGTCATCCACAGCCGGGAGCATCTCACCACAGATTTTTAGATTTTCTATGAACCTAGCACTAATCGTTACTTTTAAACTGGTTCATTTAATCTAAAGCGCTACATAAGAGCAGACTAGGTGGTACTTGCAGAGACAACATTCTCATAGACTTAAACGTACCTTGGCATGTGCGCGGTAATTAACCTAATTAGCTCATTAGAGACAATTCTCGATGGTATTGAGATAGCACCTCCATGAAATCCCGCCCACCCATGTCTGCGGGCTACTGACAACACTCCGACACAGCGTATTTAGCATAGGATAGGTTTCAAAGCGAATCCTGATTTGCTGTAGGGAGTTTCTAATTACCGCTGACGCATGGTTGATGGTTGGTCTTTCTTTGGCCTTGTTGAACGAAAAACAACTTATGCAATACACCCATGAAGTAATTTCCTGTGGTATATTGACATTGTCTTCGACGCTGCAGTTATTGGTTTGTGTGGTGCACGACACTATGATTCTTTGAATAACTAAAAGTGGCCATAAATATACATTGCGAATACCCAAAATGGTAATACTGTTTGTTATGGTAGACAACAAACGTTAGGGATCATGAATGTTTTTGGCAAAGGCTGGGCACAAAATTGCATGTGAACAAAACCCTATGGGAGGTTTTCTGTTTCACCCCTGCGTCTATCACCTGTAGAGATGGGAAGAACGATGTCTTTTCACCATCCACTCTTGTTTGTTCTTTAAGGCAGCGGTCAACAATATTCCAGATATATTGCGGTTTTCTGTAAATAGACCAGTCTGACCCATTCAACATCGTGTGCATCGACCCCTCCACTGCGATAGCCTACGGTGTCATGTGTCAACCATGTCAGGGTGTCTGACCACAGGATCCCGTTAGTCAGCGCTTACAAGCATGGTGTTGGTGGTGTTGGTGGGGTTTACTGAAAACCAAATGTAACCCCGATCTTCACGGGTTGTAACAGGTTTATATTAAGTGATAAACTATTCACTAAACATTCATCAAACTTCAAGAAAAGGCTTAGACGTCATATCCAAAGAGAAAACGGTATGTTATGAAAACCGCTGGTATCGAAGCATAGTGAGATGATAAAGGCATGTGCCCGCCTACTGCTTGACAGTATCAGATGAGCCAGCGCAGTGAACGTGTTTGTGACAAGCAGGCGGGGCAAGTAATCTGGACGAACATACTTGGTTGTTACAGGTAGATTAACGATTAAGCAAGTGCATTACATGCTGACCGTGGCGTGAAATCAATACCGCTACTGTTTAACACGTGTCTCGTAGAGAGGTTTAGTTAAGCAAGATTCCATCACGACACGATTTGCACGAGGAAACTGAACGTTTCAATATTTAGACGACAACCTGTGTCCCCCTTGTTTCAAATGGAATGTTCTGTAAGGCGTTCCCATATATGCAAATTTGGGTCATTTGTCAAATCATGGCTCATCTAATACTTGTCAAGCAGTACTTGTATAGTCAGAATTAGGGTTGCGCAATATGACCGGTTTACCGGTTTAGACATGAAATCGACACGTACTGCGATAATCTGATCGAAAACCGGTATTTCGACATGCATTCTGAAAACCTCGGAGCACTCGAAAAAAAATCGTCGGATATTTCCGTTTTTCACACCGGAAGTCAATTTAAGATCTGGTTAAAGAGTGTTCTTAATTTTTGTTCAAGTCTTTCGCAATGTTTTGTATCTGAATGTTATAAATATTTACTTATTAATGACCTGTGATCTCTGGTATGCACTGACCAGGTCAAGTTGCTATCTAAAGAGTGGAGAAACTGGTTCAAACTGATAACCAATGTGTTGATGTTAAAGTATTATTTTCCTTGTTTCCATGTACTAGTTATTTTGACACGATTAAAAGTTTTTATCAACGCATAATCAAGCATGGTGATTTTGTTGTGTTTTTGCTTAATAAATCAAGCACTAGCTCGATCAAAACTATTTTTTGTGAAAAGATTATTCTTGCAATATGTTACAGTACGTATGGTAATATATGCTTTCGGATCGCAGTACATCGCAATATGAAAAATTGTCTGTAATACCAGGGATAATCTACAACAGAGATAGGTCACTCCCTTGCTTTCTTTACCATTTGTACTCATTAACGTGTGCCTCGTCATGCACCAACGCACACAGTGACTTGGCTCGTTTCCAGCGCAACTTCAGCTGTGTTTAACCAGAGAGACTATATATAGAGAGAGTTGTAGATTATCCCTGGTTTAACAGAACTTCAGTCAGTTTATTGTATCAGCCGGAATTTTACAATAAATGAATGAATTATAGTAAGAATTAGGAGCAAGAATTATAAGTGAGTGAATGAAAGAAATAAAGAGAAAAAATGAATGAATGAAAGAGTAAATGATGCACCACGGCCATCCCTTACAAAACATGTTTAAGAACGCAAAAGTATCGCTAAAGCACATGTGTTAAGATCAGGTGTCCTTTAAAAAATCTACTTTGAGACATTTTTGTTTACATTAACAATTAATTCAGATATTGCATGTGGGGAATGGACATTAACAAAATGTTAACTGACACTGTCACACACCACTCAAAAACGGAAAGTTAAAAATTATCACAAAGCGTTGTAAATACCTGTCCAGTTTTGTCAAATAATAAGATCAACAAGAAATATTAAGATCAACATGAAATATTAAGATCAACAAGAAAGAAAGAAGTTGCAGAACTACAGCCCTCAAGCATCACCAGCATCAATGGCAGATCTGATCAGATCGTCATAGTTTTTACACACATCACATAAGCCCTAACAATTTTTCTAAAATCATAAAACTATCACTGTTACTTGCAAACACCTATCACCTGATGGCATATTCCTTTCATAAAAAATAAAGGTGTATGTGAAAGAAGTTTTAGAATAATAAATAGAAACACTCGAACAAAGCAGTATAGTATTTCAATGGCTGATTAGATCAAATCAGCGATATGTCACATTTTTCACACACCTCAAATACACCCTAACATGAAACTATCACTATTACATGCAAGCACGTATTTACCTGATAGTATATTCCCCTAATAAGAATGAAAGGTGTATGTGAAAGATGTTTTTGAAGCAATAAATAGGAACACTCAAACAACGTCGTGAAGTATGTAAGTAGCGGATCAGAACAGATCGGCGATATGTCATATTTTTCACACACCTCAAATACACCGTAACCATTCCTTAAGTCATAAAGCTATCACTATTACTTGCAAATACTGTGATGGTGTGAGCTGTAACATAGTCTCAGACCGTCATGTTAGATCCAGAAAACACCAGACACAGGCCTATCTACTTGGTTACGTCGCGGATATTTCTGTGAGTGTAATTTATTGTGCATGGGGTGATATGAGTTCTAGACGTTTCATTATGTCTATTACGGTAATGTGAAACCGTTAGGTCTTGCTTTACATCTTCATGAAAGCCGACTTTCAGTTTCCTATTCCATCATGGCGCAAGTGACAGGTTTCTATTTTTCGTTTCGATATTTCTATTCTTGTACAGCCAAAGTGACGTATTTTGTGATAAGTCTATGACGATAAAACGATTCAATCATCAGGCGCTCAACAAAAATACCTTCATATCCAAGGCAATTATGGCATGAACTGTATGTTCAACACAGAACCTAATAGCAACATTATATCCCTGAATAGAAACCGTCATTGTTGTCTCTGCTGACGATCGCAGTTTCCTCTATATCTGAAAACCCGTGAAGCTCCGGGGTAGAATTGGTCTTCAGCAACCCATGCTTGTCGTAAGAGGCGACTAACTGGATCGAGTGGTCAGATTCACAAACTTGGTTGACACATGTCACCGTGCGCCAAATGCTTTGATCGATGCTCATGATGTTGGTCACTGGATTGCCTGGTCCAGACTCGATTATTTACAGAACACCGCTTTATAACTGGAATATAGCTCAGTGCGGTATACAACAACAACCAAACAAACAAAACAATCCCTATCTAAAAATAGAACTGTATCATATTGAACGCAACCCGTTTAATTCCCCTGCTGTGCTTTCAGCTATTTGTGAATTATTTATCTTTTAGTATATTACTACTGCGGCGTAACATTGCATTCACACCCAGCGATGAAGTGTCTAAAGGACGTCATCAAGCGAATCCACCGCCTGGAAGACTAGGAGTATCACGTGACTTGGATACGTCATAAGGGAATCTCTTTCCGCAAATGACAAGGTGTTATAACAGTTATTAGACACTGAAGACACAAACTGTGTCAAATGAACACGGCAACACGACCATGAAAAACTCGTTTGGGAATTAAGCCGCACTTGAAATGTGCATTTGATGGAAACCTTTAATTCGCTGCAAACATCCACAGCAACGATGCCCAGACGTCTACGTGGATCCTGCTGGAGAAGTCTCTCACGAGAGGATCTGGATCTTGACTCGATATCCCATGATTCCTCGCGTGAGTTTGTTCGGGTCTACTAACCAATGCACTGGTTACATGTTAAATAAATATGGAAAATAGCTGGTATGTTAATAATTTCAAAAAGATCTGCGAACAGTAAATAGAGATATTTCCTGAGACGAAAGATCGGAATCTCAGGGATCCGGGAAATACCGAGACACCAGAGATGGTAATTCTGCACATGGACTCGCGACTACAGCCGAGGTTGTCAAATCTGGACCAGATAAACCCATGAGTAGTGCTCCACTTCGTTAGGACATGACGACTGGTCAAGTGACTGAGTCCGACCGTTCGATTCAATCAGTTACCAAGCTTAGAGTAGCCTGACTTGACATCTTGAACAGGAAGTAGGAGTCGCCATAGATCCATAGACGTACAGCTTCATTGTTTTAACCACCGACTAGAATGATGGTTTGAACGTGTGTCATCGTACTGTAAGGTCCTATCAGTATTTATCCATGTTCAGTAGCATAGGTAATACATGCCAGACAAAACAAACAACAAATGGACTGGTTTTAAATAAATGTGTGAGTAAGTGAGTTTAGTTTAGTGAGTATATTCCAGCTATATGGCGACGGTCTGTAAATAATCGAGTCTGGACCAGACAATCCAGTGATCAACATCATGAGCATGGATCTGCGCAAATGGGAACCGATGAGTCAACCATGTGAGCGAGTCTGACAACCCGATTCCGTTAGTCGCCTCTTACGACAAGCATTTATTAAATAAATACATGAAGGAACATGAACGAAAAAATAATGAATGAAAGAATATGCGCTTAACCCCCTAGAATGAAATACAATAGATATAATTGGGTGACTGAGTATTGTTTTCTTGATCATTTAATCCGCACGATCCACGTTGTACCTGGAAGTCAAAGAATTACGTCATGACGCCGATGGGATATCCTCCCCTAACCCCTATCCGTAACCCGTGTCGGGTGTGACCCAACTTGTGCTGTCTAGAGCGATCATGACTCGCATTGAACTGGAAACCATACACGGTCAGTATTATTAATTTATGAAAATATATATATATATTGGCGTGAATCCTCACCAAACTCAAACAGAAGCAGTTTAACGTCGCTTTAAATTTGACAAATGAGTGCGTGGCTGTCGACTGCAAGCTACAGTCAGATTGTCAAATCAGTCATTTCGTCAAATGACTATGAGGGTCATCCATTTTGCATCACTTTATCAAAATACTTCAGTCATTTCGTGAAATTTCACTTATCAGCTTAACTTACAAAAGCGGATCACAATTTCAACATCACGTATTGTCACTAGTAGTTAAAGCAGCTCTGCTTGGCTTTTTTAAGCATTTACACCTGTTTGTTTGACACTTGTTGAGTCCGGAACAGCCACACCTCACTAACCTCCGTCCACAACATACAGATGAAATAAAATTTCATGAAATGACTGAAGTAGGATGATTGTTGTTACATAAAATGACACGAAATGGTTGATCCTCCTAGTCATTTCATGAAATGTCACCATCTGTCTGGAACACATATATCACGTGACAGTCACGTGCTAACGAGATCAAATATAGGCTAGTTTCACAATGTCAACGAGTTATCTCAGAGGACTATTTTCTAGCGGAAATTGATGATGGAGTACAGAGTGGTCATGACGTCTCTCGGGCTCTGGAATTAAAATATATTCTATCACTGCACTTTGATCTTCAAGCTGTTGCTCATAGCCGAAGATCAATACCGGACTTTGTACATCCCGGTGACCAGGGACGATCTACTTCGCCAGAAGGCGGCACTAGATACCCCCAGCAGACAGAGGGGACTGACGCACTGGCGTCATTCTGGCGCTTTCAGGAAAATCCACCGTATTTAGGTAACACGCATCTTCACTTAAACCGACCTACATTTGGGTAGCAATTTCCTGAAAATTTCCTGAACATTGCTTGATAAAAATATGAATGGTTTCGAAGAGACATTCTCTCTTCATACAGGAAGCAAATCAGTCGAAACTGACGTGAAACTAATTCAACCCGGACATTTAGTACAACGAGCAAACTGCATAATATATTTGATTACTGTAAGAGATTGGCGGAATGGTGGGGCGATGGTGCGGGGTTTAACTCTTGACCCGCTTGCTACCCTTTCAGGATTCCAGCCCTGGCCAGGATGTCGCAGTGCAGTATTCTGTCCTGCCAGGTCACATCCAGCATGCGTTTGAGGTGGCGCATGTGGGAGGTGTTCAGATGGGGTTTTCGCCTGGCATTGGTGACCCATGTTTCCCTACTGTACAGGAGACTGCAGAGGGTGTAGGTCTGATAGATACGAATCTTGGTATTCCCTGTGATGCTTCTTGTCACACGCCGTTTTGGACAGCACGGCCATGGTTTATGTATCTTTTCCTATCCGGCGGTTGATTTCTTTGTCAAGTGAAAGGCTGGTAACGATAGTCGTCCCAAGGTACGAGAAGTCCTCTGTCCCATCGAGGGTGTAGTCTGTGATGCTCATAGAGGATGTGTGACTTGATCTGACGTTGGTCTTTTTTCAAACTGATCGTGAGTCCAAATTCTTTTCAGGCATGAGCGAACCTGCCCATGAGTCTCTGCAGGACCTCCTCAGTGTGTGAGGAGATGGACAAGGTATCTGAGCAAGATCCGTCGCACATAACTGGACTCTTTATGTCATCCTGTAGTGGCTCTCTCAGGGAAGAACACAACATGTTGAGTTTTTTTGCCAATCCGTTTGCTACTGTTGCATGATTTCTCAACATCCTCAGTGTCTGTGCTTCTACCCTGAGTAGTCCAGAAAACATCAAGGACCTTTTCAACGATTACCTTGCGACCCAGGTTGGCAGGGTACCGATACTGGAACCGCGTTTCCTTCTTGGCGACTTCACCGCTCGGGTTGGATCTCATCACCATCTTGCACCATAGCGTAGGAAAGATGAACGACAGGGGACAGACGTTTCTGAAGCTGTGCTCATACCGCAGCCTTTGCGTCCAGTCCAGGTCCAAACACAAAGGTCTCATCGCTGGCACCAACTAGACCTCGTGGTCAGCTGTCCTGGAAACGCGAAACTACCACAGCGTCGACTGCGACACTGATTACAGCCTTATGTCCAGCAAGGCCAGGATACAGTCACGCAAGCTGCACCGCTCCAAAGCAAAAGGCCGCATTAACGTTGCAGGAGACCCCGATGGCAGACAGGAATTTGTAGCTGCCGTCAAAAAGACACTCCAAAACATGCCAAAACAGGATGCCACATCAAGTTGGAACACCGTCAGAGATGAAGTCAATGATACCGATATCTCAGCTTTCAGCAAGAGGGTTTAATGCCAACCTTTCTGAAATAGACCTGAAGTCAGTGAAGCCAAGCGTAACGCTTTTCTGGCATTACGTGATAAGACTCAAGCACATTGTCCGTGGATTCTCCAAAGCAGGTTGCCACGCTGATATTTTCCCCAAACGTCGAAGCAATGGGACTGGATTGCTAGTGTGTTGGAATGAGCAGCATCAATCACGAACCCTCCAAGAAGAGCATTCACATACATGTCTATTCACAAAGATATGGAAGAGCTGATCACTCAATCACGCATGCGATCACTCAGCGAAAATTCGGATCAGACTAAGAAATAACTGGGTCTAATGATGGATACTAGGATGGAGGTCATGTACGTTGCCTCGGGTCCCGACTACCACAACGCCGAAAGACGAGTCGACGGATGTGACATGGACTGTTACAGTACCACAAGGTTAGGGAGACTGTTAAAAACAACTGTCTGTCGTGAAATACTTCGCCAGTGTGAAAAGGGCCACCGACATTATCTGTTATCCCTATACATTTTTGCTTGTTTTGTAAGCCATCATGTTCATCGCAGTTTGAATCATAACCAGTTCAGTTTCGGGTCCTTCGTTATTTGGATCGCTGTAAAATAAAAACAAAATACGTTACAGCTTTAAAAAAAGAATCCCTAGTAACGCATAAATTTCATCAACATCTGTAACTTTCCATGCAGTTCTTGGCTTTCCTTTATCTCTAGCAATTTCCTTTCCTTCAGTGTTTGTAAATGTAACAGTGTCATTCACCATTTTCTCTGAAATATACAGCTGAAACATGGCCGCTTCATTTGTCACATGATCCAAATGATCCACATGATCCACCTTAACAACTTTTCTGCCCTGAGCAGTACAAAATGTTTGTCTGTGTCCATGTGCTAGTGGATTTAAAGACCAGACACTGTTCTCTTCTTCGTTAGAAAGGCCTCATGATCCACAGCTGTTTCGTTAGCAACATCATCTTCACTAAGTAGAAGATGTTTATTCAAGTTCACATAGTAACTATCGGAGCAACTGTCCTCAGAAATTGCATATGAGCACATCATCTTCTTGTAGATTTGCTACAATTAGGTCAAAGGTACTACCTTTCCTCGTCTGACGCTCGTCTTAGAGTGTTGTCATACCCACATGGACAATTTTATAGCTAATTCATATTGATAATTATGATATTTCGACTGGGTATGACTGGGCCTTTGAGACCCACGGTAACAGTTACTGTATGTAGATTTAAAATTAACAGTCTTTATTCATGTTTTTTTCTAAATTGGTGTGTTTAAGGACTTATGTGGGAGGATTACATTACATTACATTACTACTACTACTACTACTACTACTACTACTACTACTACTGCTGCTGCTGCTGCTGCTGCTACTACTACTACCTCTGCTGTAGCTACTGCCAGCCACCTTCTGCTGCTTCTACTACCACTGCTACTACTATCTCCATTACAACTACATGTACTAGACTACAACTACTGCTGCTACTACCACTGCTGCTACTGCTACCACCACCACTACTATTACTGCTTCTACTACATCCACCGCAAGTACTGAAGTCGGGGCTCGGTTTGTCACCAAGCTACTTCGTACCTAGAATTGGGGAATTAGCCGGGGGGATCTCCACACCTTGACACAAACAGAAGGGTTCCAGGGTCAGACTCTTTATTCAATACATGGATTCAATGTCATACAAAATCATTCAACAACAATGATATAAAATGTCACCGATGCACTTGAGAAGAGTAGAATAACATCTAAACCTTTCTTTATATAATAAATCATTATCAATTTAAGTTAAACTCAATACAATGTCCATTACCGTTACGACGGCGTAATACAAACACATTTAAAGTTATAATTAACAACTGCCTGTCTGTACTAACAATATCTGATAAAACATAATCTGTAATCATTTATCATGTACATTTTACTCATAAACATTGTGCCATTCTTGAACAGAGACCATTTTTCAATATAGGGGCGTCCTTTACCTTAAATACGGTACGCCCGTACAGTGTTGAATGTAAACTGTTATAATCCGCTGTACGGTAAATTTAACATAACAGTTATAGATGAGCCGTGATATATTTGACAAATAAATATCTCTGGACTAGTTCAGAATATTGACTGACAAACAGCTATATAAATGAAGGCCTATGTGACTGATAATTAGAGCGCACTGAGACTGACTACGGTACGTTACGTCACAAGTAAACAATCTATCCGCGTACTAGCTGTGCAGACCAGTGTGGCGGCATGCTAATGAACCGTGACCGTTGCGTTGCTGCACAGATTCTACAGCGTTAGCCTTTATTCATTAAATCCACTGAAGTGCTTTAAACTGACAATGTAAACAACTCACTAAAATATTATAACGACTCAACTGTTAACAGGATAAATATAGAAAGTTATGCAGAATATATCTGTAAGTTTGGAAATCTGAAGAACCCTGGTTCTTTACGAACTGATCTACAATACACCAGAGACCATATAATAGAGGGACGGCCCTCTCCAACAGTTCATCATTAAACATCAGCGCTACGGTCTGGCATGTAACTGATACACATCGACACCCTGCTGCTAACTTCCGGTTACCGGAACACATGCGCAGCAGATGCGCAGACATTCGCAAATGAACACTCTGGTAACCACGTAAACAATATTGCGTAATATCTGGACCGAGAGTTAATTCCTTAGCTGGATTTCACCGGTTGCGACTGACAGTCAAAGATTACATGAACAGCTCCAATAAACTGATTACAATAATCGTAATCTCTATCTTGTCTCTCACAAGATGTCACATGACTTTTCAACTGTCCCACATGTCAACTGACAAAATCGCTGAAAATGTGTATCGTTCGCAAAATCCGTGCCGTTTTAGGCCAGTCATGTAACAGTACTGTTGTCAATATCCCCGATGTTCGCTGAACTTCATACATAACCTCTAGATTTTGTTTTAAGTATCCGTTGCCACTGGTTGGTGGTTCACTAAATGACGCTATTAGTCTCTGATTTTGATTTCATATTAATTTGCGTAACTTTATGAAGCTGATAGTACCAACGAAACACGATTTCACGTTATCCACGAACGTTACAGTAATGTTTGTTTGAACGCAAGTTTGGGGCTGACAGTGATAACGCTTTCGGAGCCGTACGGAGACATACGCACATTATAATATGGTTTTTTTTTGCAAAGGAAAGCTACTCAGAACTACTAGAGCCACGAGGACCATTTTCACAAACGTCAATGTACATTACATACAGTAACCACGTGTAGTTGATTTTGTGACCATTTGACCGTTTCTTTCACAGTAGATTAAGAGGGAATGAAGCAATGACATGAGAGCTTGAACTTGTCATGATATAGAGGTCGTGAGGCATCCCCCCAAACACACCACCCAATGAAATTAATTATTTTCATAGGGTTCATAACTTTAATTTTATCATTACACTTACCATGAAAAATTTGTCACATAACTTTCCGAGAATTGCAACTGACTGGCACTGTGCAGGTGTGATTGTGATGTTATGTTATATGTTTTATAAAAGAACAATAAATGTATATGTATTGCTAAATACAACTATTTATTCTTTCAAGCTTTCATTAAAAACAAATATGAATGTCAACTGTTTGAAATTGAGACTAACACTAAAGAATATACTAATTTTTTATAATATTAAAACATGATATTGTAAATGAAAAATATCAAATCTGTACACAACTTCGTCCAGGGATATCTTTAAGAGAATAACCATCAAACCACAGTTTCAAACCTGATGAAAAACACAGTTCAAAGGTCTTGCGTCTTGCAAGTGATGTTCAAATGATGGATGCCTGAAAGATAGTGTATTTACAACCCTATGATGGATGCATCACAGCCAGGTTCAATACTTGGTCATGATCTGATTCAAACTGTAAAAGCCCTTAGTAGAGATTCCCATGTCACAAACGATTTTATAGTTGAAGACAAAACCAAGTTATCTGGACAGTCAATTTCTTTATTTATTTCATAGTTATTGTGACAATACAGTTACACTATGTGTTCAATGGGTTTTGCCATTGAAGCTCATTATCAAGCTCTCGAGAGGTACTTTGGATCATATATCATCTGATGTGCATACAGGAAGATTTTATTTAGAGTATGCACACCTGTATAGAAAAAGTCAGCAGCCATCACAGACTTAGTCACATCTTCACACAGTTTTTGCTAAACCGCAGAATTAATGGCAGAACAGCCATCATAATCTGTTCCTACTGGCACGGGGTGTCTGTGCGTTCATCAGTGAGGTCAATGAAGAATGACTTCCACTGTTTGTCACACAGTACATCTATTGAACTGAAAAAAGGAGAGGAACAATTTTGATATTAAAGAAAAAATAACATGAATTCAGTGCTCTAAATACTTATTGAAATTATATGATAGCTGGTTGTCAATGCTGTTTCAAACTAGATCTGTTTACTTACTCTCAAGATGGGAATATTGCACTTAATTAACACTGTATCTTTCCTTACATAAGAAATGAAGCAAAATTAATTCTTGACTATGCAAACGTTTTGATATTTCAAACTTTTTTTCTGCAGATAACGGATAATACAAACACCTATAGAATAAATAAATACCAATAACTACAAATTATCAACTTTTTATCAACAATTTTTCAACCATTTTGAATATTACTTCCATTATTACTTACCTGCAATCAAGAACTGTTCATTGAACTTTCTTTTTCCTGGGCATCTACAAGACAAAATAATAAGTTTATGCTATGATTGGTGTAATGATATAAGTATAAAGTTGAATAAGGTACTTCAAATCATAATTAAACTTCATTAAGAAGAAAAATGATAAAAACAGAAAAATATATTATTTCATGAAAAATAAGGATATTTGCTGCAAGCATAATCATCACAATGAACAAAAATGGAAATATGTACAATTATTTACAACCCATAAGTGCATGAGACTTTTGAAGAATGGATTAAACATATATTCGGGTCATATTAACAAACAAAATTAATGTTGTGTCGTCTGCTACATGGTATCTGAAATGTGCAGTACATGATGCAAATGCGGGATTACGTAAAAAATCATAAAAAATAAACTACCGATCATAGCCATATAAATTTAGTACCAAGCAAAAGAGGAATTCGCCGTACATGTTCACATACTTATTTTAAAAATGCTAGTAGTATGCTGTTATTGTGAAAGCGTGCGGAAATCAAGTGTTGTGGAGTAAATATTTCAGAAAACATTCACATTTCGTCGTATTGCAGGAGTCAAAATAAGGAATTATACGTCCTCCACAGATTTATAAATACCACTAAACCAAACTTTATCTAATCTGCTTTTATTACATCCCGGTAACTAAGGATTGGTATTGAAAATTAGTAGCTGTTATTGAAAATTAAAATCGGGACTTTCGCCGATTTTGCACCGCCGCCATTGTCCTCACTGACCAACGATCACACATGACAGCATTCATCAAATACAAAGAAATGTATACGCTTTAGCACCACTAAAAACCTCAGATGCACTCTTACATATATATGTATGTACATGCGAATAAATGAGAAAAACTAAATCTTACCTTTGTTATGAAAATACGCAAAATCTATGACTGAGGTGAACACATGTTCCTCGAAGCTTCCGGATAGGCTGCGCAGTACAAGCCGTAGCGCGGATGGTTTCGCGCATTGGCTTGAGGGCCGTCCCTCTATTATATGGTCTCTGAATACACATAGACTAAATTTCGTAGCTTCCAAATGATTGCTATTTACCGGAGATTTTCCGAATTAACAAGTCACGATAGTGAGGGACAATAGCGTATATCAAATGGAAATTATATTCCTTAGGCTTTGCTAATGCTGTACGCATTTAGTCAGAATAACTTAACGTTCAATTATTATTTCTTCTGAACATATATGCAGTCACAACGTTAACTTAGTTACCTAAAATTACAATATCTACGAAAGCAACTAGTCACAATATAAAACATATACTTGCGCTGACTTGGTTTTTGGTTTCGACAATATGCGATGGTAAAACATCTCAACTGAAGTGAACTAATAACTCTGTCTGTCAGGCAGGAATTGTACATGAAACTGAACAGTGAATTGACGCCGGAAAGTATGGGTAGAACTAGCGCTTCATGTTATTAAACATTTTCCATTATATTTGAAAAGACGAATTCTACACATATGAATATTACAATCAGTGCCAGAGTGGCGACTTAAACACATTCTCACAGCGTGCAACCTGCACATATTCTAAATTACAGAACGCACGTATATACATTGTTAACGAAAAACTTCCAGGACACATATTGCGATAGTTTAAAAAAATAATAGAAGCCTAACTTGTAAACCATATCTGTCATACAACCGAATTGTGTGTTTAAGTTATAACTATGAAAGTCTTACAAAGTGACGTCATACAGATCTTACAGAACTACCGTAGTAATGATACCAAATTACATTAATCATAACCACGCGGCCAAGGTACAAGATTAGAACATGACTTTGATAAAGTGCAGAACTAGGTTCATTATTCAAGTAAGGCGCATTTTAAGCAAAAATATGAAAAGAGCAAAGTATAAAGTAACTATGGCTTACCTTGATACAAACAGAAGGGTTCCAGGGTCAGACTGATGTATGTTTCAGACCCTGGTGCTTATATAGCTGAACCCTCTGCTTGTACGGTATAACCAGTTTCCCTAAAATGGAGACGACGCTTTGTCTATCTTTTGAAAAGTTATGGCATCGAGATATTACTCAATTTTGGCAGATAGCTTTCGAGATTCTAATTGCTTTGGCCGTGTGTTGTCGGAAAAGTTGAGTAATAACCAGTAATGTACGTGGTTAAGCCTCCACATCTACATCTGTGTAATTTGACAGCGTGTACAGGCGTGAATATTTGACCATTAAGTTGTGGTCGGATCGGTCAGTACAAACACTGGAGTGTATACTCCTTCAGGCTTTTAACGGCATGGGGTGATGCCAGTAGCATAGACAGCTGTCAGTTACGCAAGTTACCGATAACAAGCCTGCTACAACGTGAATACTTTAACAAAATGTATGAAATATAACATTGACTTTGGTGAGAAATATCTGAATAATTTTAGGTAAGAATATGCACATTTTTGCAACTGTTATAGTACCCCTGTGCCCTGGAAAGCTTTTGACCGCAAAAGCAATGTGGTAACATCAAGCACACACACAAAAAGATTCAAAACACAAGAGTCAATAAAAAAATCAAGGAAATGCATAGTCAACACTCATATACAAAAATTAGAAAGTCATACATCGGAGAATGCAATTACAAAATAAGTAAGTACTGCTCAACAACATGAAATGCCCATCCTAAATGTACACTCAGAAAGAATTTGCAAATGTTACCAAGGTAGAGGAGGTCTCATATAAGTAACTAAAATGAACTAGGTATGGAGTGTGGATCGAGAACCTTATAATAGCCATTATGAATAAGCAACACACAGGCGGTGAATGGTTGTGTAAAGAAACGCTGAAGCTTACGTGCAGTAAGAAAGGAGACTTGAAGTGTCTGGGGGATAGTGATGGAAGTTTTAGTAAGTTTATTAGTAACAATGAAGTCTGGCCAGTCAACAGAGAGGGTTGGAAAAAAGTAACCAGAAATATGGAGGCTTTCGACAGTGTATGACTTTCTAATTTTTGCTCCTCATCCCAGACGTCTTCTATGGGAGCGAGGCTTGGAAATACAATAGCCAATGACACTACCGCAATCTTAAACCGCCTCAAAAAGTATGTTACACCACGTGCAACGTGCATTATTCTGTTGCAACGTAATCATTTAACGAGAATAATGCATTACCTAGCAAATGCTTCATGTCACAACCATTATATTCAAGCAAGATGTTTTCAATTATCCCACCCCAAATGCCACACCCAGTATATCAAAGTGTCTGTGATGAAAAGCTCAGTTCTTCTTGAAACTGATCGGCTCGTGAAGGTCCGGGGTAGAACAGGTATTCAGCAAGTCATTCTTGAGACAAAAGTCGACTATGCTTGTCGCAAGAGGCGACTAATGGGATCGGAAGGTCAGGTCTTCTGACTTGGTTGACACATCTGTCATCGGTTCCCGATTGCTTAAATCCATGCTCATGCTCTTGATCACTGGCTTTTCTGGTCCAGACTGGACTAATTTACAGACCGCTGCCATATGGCTGGAATATTGCTGAGTGCGGCGTAAAGCTAAACTCACTCACTCACTCACTAAAACTAACCTGATTTATATTTGAAGGAAAATAAATAATGGTAAGGAAAAAATGGTAAGGAAATATATGATGGTACCATGTCCAACAAAACCCCATAGTGAAGTAGAAATCTTAACGATGTCCTCCACTGACATATAGCGGTTAAGTGCATCACAAATATGTGTCTCTCGTGATCAGGGCTATCTTGTTCCGTGCGCCCTCTGGACGAGGATGGGTGTGCGTGTCGAGATGGATAGCGCCTAATTGGGAAGAGATTTTTGTTCAGCAATCCCTATCCGATATGGCCATACTTCGCTACACTGGAGGTCTTTCGTTTTCCCAAGTCGTGCAGCGGGTTTGTGTTTTTCGTAGGCATTCTCGTGGTGCGGGCATATGGCAAGTCATTTTCACATTTACTTCGAAATTAGTGATGTCTTTAATTATCCCATGATATCTTGAATCAATTAGAGATACCTTGCGGGTATATGTCAACTTATTTTCACATTTATTTCGAAATTACTGACACCTTTAAATATTCTACGATATATCGAATCAATTAGCGATATCTTACGGGCATGTTAAAGATATAAGCATTTAAATCCGTGATATGGATTGGTGATAGTGCACGAGGATATGCTGAAACATATTTATGATATTGAATTCTTAATTTGATGATATCACAATGTGATTTAATGATTCCACCGCATTAATGATATCTAGTAATTCAGTTCCCGGTATCGTCTAAGTAAATGCAGATATCATGCTATCTTGAATGTTTGACTTTTTTACCAAAGGGCGATAACTCTCCTTCACCTTTCCGGACTGATTCATGAATCAACGTGTGAAATGTATCAAGCGAACCAGCCTCATCCGTTACCACTCACCGCCATTTAAGAACCAGAAGTATTTATGCGTATGTAACCGGAAGTATTTGTAGATATCTGTTAATCATTCCTTTTGAGAACCGTATGTTATACATTTGCCTTTCTTTCCTGTTCCCAATACTTCATTTGAAGATATTTCTAAAATACCTTATGATGCCTTTAATTTGAATCATAAATTTAAGATATGTTACATTTAGAGAAAAAGCAAAAATATTTTCTTGATATCTCAGTGACAGTGTATTTCTACTTTGAATATCTGGAATTAATTATTGATGTTAAAAATTCAAGATGTCAGAAATCTCTCAAAATATGTGAAAATGGCGTGACATATAGTGTGTAGGCATGGTCTTCAGACTTTCAAGGTTGGGTGAGTTGATATCGGAGCATGGATGGGGAGAGGCATGGTCAAAGACTCGGTATCTATTGTACCCACGATTTAGGCGGGACGAGCAAACGCTGTGACCACTAGGCTTGCCCAGTAGCCGTAGAGAGAGCATGTATGGGCATGTTCGTGGGAGGTTGAGATAGGCATGACTGCAGACTCGACACATGTTGGGTGTAGGCATGATCGTTGAACAAGTCATGTGTCGCGATAGGGACACCGTCTCTGACACGGCACCTGGTGCAGTGTAGGCGTTGTCGTGGAGAGGGTACGTGCGTATGTCAAGTGTATGTGCGGCCATGGAGGGCACGGTAAGGGATGGTGGGTTGGTCTGAGAATGGTGGAGCATTTTATTTCTACGGATGCAGGCGTAGGAGAATAGTATTGTTGACCGGAAGTGTGTGAGCGTCCATGTTTTGGACGTGTCGTATCCTAATACGATTATTTATACACATTCTAGTTGATCTCCCTCCAGGAGTTCCCAAACCAGCTTCTCACACAAAGCCTCTCGTTGGCCTCCCAGCCTCCCAGATATCCCACAAGGTTAATATGGCTAAAGCATACACAGCCTTTTAGAAAGCGATCGTCATAGAAGGCGCACCCTGTAATTTTCCCGCGCTCAAACCACTTACCCACTCCAGAACCGGCCAATCACATGACAGATTGCATCTAATTGACCAATCACCACAGCTATTTCTGTACCATTTTTCACCCAAACCTTCACGAGATCGATTTTGGCGTCCTTAGCTGTTAAAGGTTCGCTTCCTAATTGAAAGACACTTAGACATCATGTTAATGCCTAATACTCAGGCAGTTGCTCACATTGACGTATGTATATTTAATTGACAAAGACACGATCTGGTCAACATGGACAACTCCTAAGGTCCCAGCAACATCAACGCACACACATGAACTCCTTACTCTATACCTCTGTGTGTAGGTGTAATGGATACCTCCCTTGTGGTGCCGTGGAGCTGGAGATGGTAATCGCTGACTTGCGTGCTTTTGGTTATGCTTATTTCAAGTTAGTTCGTAAAATTTAGGAAACTGTAGAAAACAGAACACTTATCTTCCTCTAAGTGACATAAGGTTTGTTTATGTTTCAATTTTCACTCGGATGTCAATAAAATCCGTTCGGCCATAGTATAAATTACCCATTCACTCACACTGTTTCCTGGTGTCCGAGATTAACAAGACCGTTTGGCACATTCGGGCGAACCCAAATTCAGGAGCTTCAAAAGATGCAAAAGGCGGAGGCGATATTCAACTGATTTTATTAAAGTTGACTTAGATTTAGTAGCTTTCCAGTGTTTAAATCCTTGTGGTAAGCCCCAAATGGTCTCGCACATTTAAATTAAACTCTTTAGGGAGGATTGGAGTCTTTAATAGGTGGAAAAACAGAACATGTTTGCAGAGGAATCTCTCTTCGTCGAATATACTGCCAATCGAAAATAGCACGAACTTTCAAAAATAAGAAAATGTCGGCAAAACACACAAAACGTCATTTTTGGGGATACAATAAATCGACATCAGTTTAAACATCAACAGCTGATATTGATACCGTCGCCCGTCATACCAAACGTTCGATTACAAAAGTGTATACAATGTGTGAAACCCATTTCTCGAGTCCCCCGCCGCGATATTGTGGAATATTACTAAACGCCTCTGAAGATCGCTCTCGCCGTGTCTTGGAAGTGACATTTAAATTTAAGTGAATTTGAAGAAAACTCTTTGATGTATGTTTTCGGTCGAAATAACTGAGGACATTCTAGAAACATCCAATTGAATTGGAAGGTCAAAATAGAGTCTGTTTCCTACGTCCCATATCGATCATAATTTGTATTTATATACTGAATATTTGTCTTTGTGAAAAGCATCTGCTATACTGAAGACACTGAAAATGGCATCTCGGCAAAATATGTTTGTTACATTTCAAAATATATAATTATATATATAAAAAAATAAAACAAAATTATATATATATATATACATATACATACACACACACACACACACACACACACACACACACACACACACACACATATATATATATATAATATATATATAAAAGCAATAAATAAATAAATAAAATAATAAATCATAAAAATAAGTAAAAAGGAATTATATAAATAAACACAACAAAAAAAACAACAAAAAGCAACTAAACTCAAATAGCCTGCAACATGACATCAAGCTAAACATATATCACTGGGAAAATGAAAAAAAATTACATGTATGCAAATGGATCTTTGAAAAAAACGTTGATGACTGTAGATATTCTCTGGGAGTACAAGCATTCGACAGATTACAGCAATGCTATATGGAATCTTAGGAGAGACATGATCGCGTTGTCGCATTGCCGAAGTTTGGTTGGAGAAAAATACTATTCAAAGTCAGACAATGCGACAAATGACAAAAATGTCGCGTTGTCGCATTGTTAACCTGACCACTGATTGATCGGTTTTGCGAGGGTGATAACGCGATAAGACATAGTGGGGTGTCCTTTCAAGGATTCCGTAATATCAGCGACATCAATTACGGGTTTCATGCACTGTACCCATTTAGGGGATCGAAGCCCTGTCTGCTGCTTGACGAGCGGGCGTTTCTCACTCCACCAACCAACGGAACAATCCGTATCAGTTAAGATAAGTACATATATATAGTATACGTAAATTTATTAAATACAGAGATTGAAGTGAAACTGTTTAAATGTGGCACTTCACGTTACTGACATTAAGTCATGCGGATGTGTCTCATTTGAAAATATATGTCTACACATATATACGCAAATATAATCTCAGAACATTTCCAAGATCTGATAAAATCTAGACTTGCTCGATCTTGCCGGACTTGAGATGGACTCCCTTTTTAATCTAATTCTCTGGGGCCTGGGAGACTGCTTTCCTGACAACTTATAGAGATCAAGCTTCGCGTTCGTACGTAGAGAGGGAAATACAGAGGGCAGATTTGCTGTTTTGTCGGTGTTGAGTGACATGTTACGATGTCTCGTCCTGTCATCTGCTTGTACCCGACAACTGATGTGGATACAGCTGATTACAAATTATTGATTTTACAGTTGAGGATAGTTGTCTCCAGTGAGATTTACCGGAGTTATTTTAGCGACGTTATTTAGGGCGACGCAGCGGCAATCACGTAGTTTAATCAGACGAGGGCGATGTAATTTCACCAAACACGTAATTCATCTTTCAAGCCTGAAATAATATGTTTTATTTCATTTTGTAATTCATGTCACAGAAAAACACAGCACCATTATGTTAAGGTAAGAAGTGCATCTGAGTGAGTGAGTGAGTTAGTTTCGGTTTTTGTTTTAGTAATATTCCAGCAATATAACGTCTAGGAACACCGGAAATGGGCTTCAGATATTACATGTGCATCTGAGACTTAATAGGGATCTTCAGCTTGACGAGCGAACGCGGTAACCTCCAGGCCACCCCACTTGCCCGTTTAAATCGATCAGGCAAAAAAAATTATATTATGAAAGTAACACGACCCTTTCCTATCGCCACTGATCTTCATGTACAATTCATCATAAGCATGTGTTAATGAACCACTATAAATAGTGATAACACGTTTGCGTTATGCAAGCTAGTGGCAGTGTCACAAACACTGGCAAAGGCAAGTCAATTGTCCAAATGAAAAACGGAGCATTTATCAACAATCCAAGTCCATAGTATTGATCATTTCTCTCCCCTAATCTGCACAATTTTGAAGGTGTGACCGTGGGGTAACCTAGTGATAGTCACGACCATTACCCACATGGGTACAAGGTGGAGATATGAACTTGTTTCTTAGCTTGTTCAAACAGCGAATTTAGATTTAGAAATTAAGAACTGATGTATAGAAATCAACAGTACATCATTGTTTTGTTATCACAGTTCTTAGAAATCATAATTAAGTACAGAATTTTAGTTATTATCAAACTCTACAGATACAGATTTGAATGTTGTCCTCACTGAAGTTTCGTTATACTTTGTCATGACTTGAAGATAAGCAGCGTTATAAGAAAAGTAAAGAAAGCGTTGACCGACCTGCCTAATATGTGATAAGTGTGATGAATTTCATTTCATTTTCTGTTGGCCTTACTGAATTTATAATATTAGCAGAAACAAATTATTAAAAAATAAAATTTACAACAACCTATGACTTCAGGAAATATATTTTGAAGGGACTCGCATTGTATGTAAATGAAATCTTTGTGGAAAATGAAACCCATAGTTTGCAATAACACGCTTTACCCATAGTTTGCAATAACATGTTTTACCCATAGTTTGCAATAACACGCTTTGCAATAACATGCTTTACCCATAGTTTGCAATAACACGCTTTGCAAAAACATGCTTTACCCATAGTTTGCAATAACACGCTTTGCAATAACATGCTCTACCCATAGTTTGCAATAACACGCTTTACCCATAGTTTGCAATAACACGCTTAACCCATAGTTTGCAATAACATGCTTTACCCATAGTTTGCAATAACATGCTTTACCCATAGTTTGCAATAACACACTTTACCCATAGTTTGCAATAACACGCTTTACCCATAGTTTGCAATAACATGCTTTACCCATAGTTTGCAATAACATGCTTTACCCATAGTTTGCAATAACACGCTTTACCCATAGTTTGCAATAACATGTTTTATTCATAGTTTGCAATAACACGCTTTACCCATAGTTTGCAATAACATGCTTTACCCATAGTTTGCAATAACACGCTTTACCCATAGTTTGCAATAACATGTTTTATTCATAGTTTGCAATAACACGCTTTACCCATAGTTTGCAATAACATGCTTTACCCATAGTTTGCAATAACATGCTTTACCCATAGTTTGCAATAACACGCTTTACCCATAGTTTGCAATAACATGCTTTACCCATAGTTTGCAATAACATGCTTTACCCATAGTTTGCAATAACATGCTTTACCCATAGTTTGCAATAACACGCTTTACCCAAAGTTTGCAATAACACGCTTTACCCATAGTTTGCAAAAACATGCTTTACCCATAGTTTGCAATAACACGCTTTGCAATAACATGCTCTACCCATAGTTTGCAATAACACGCTTTACCCATAGTTTGCAATAACATGCTTTACCCATAGTTTGTAATAACACGCTTTACCCATAGTTTGCAATAACATGCTTTACCCATAGTTTGCAATAACACGCTTTACCCATAGTTTGCAATAACACGCTTTACCCATAGTTTGCAATAACATGCTTTACCCATAGTTTGCAATAACACGCTTTACCCATAGTTTGCAATAACACGCTTTACCCATAGTTTGCAATAACATGCTTTACCCATAGTTTGCAATAACACGCTTTACCCATAGTTTGCAATAACACGCTTTACCCATAGTTTGCAATAACATGCTTTACCCATAGTTTGCAATAACACGCTTTACTCATAGTTTGCAATAACATGTTTTATTCATAGTTTGCAATAACATGCTTTACCCATAGTTTGCAATAACACGCTTTACCCATAGTTTGCAATGACATGTTTTATTCATAGTTTGCAATAACATGCTTTACCCATAGTTTGCAATAACACGCTTTACCCATAGTTTGCAATAACACGCTTTACCCATAGTTTGCAATAACATGCTTTACCCATAGTTTGCAATAACACGCTTTACCCATAGTTTGCAATAACATGCTTTACCCATAGTTTGCAATAACACGCTTTACCCATAGTTTGCAATAACATGCTTTACCCATAGTTTGCAATAACACGCTTTACCCATAGTTTGCAATAACATGCTTTACCCATAGTTAGCAATAACACGCTTTACCCATAGTTTGCAATAACACGCTTTACCCATAGTTTGCAATAACACGCTTTACCCATTGTTTGCAATAACACGCTTTACCCATAGTTTGCAATAACATGCTTTACCCATTGTTTGCAATAACACGCTTTACCCATAGTTTGTAATAACACGCTTTACCCATAGTTTGCAATAACATGCTTTACCCATAGTTTGCAATAACACGCTTTACCCATAGTTTGCAATAACACGCTTTACCCATAGTTTGCAATAACATGCTTTACCCATTGTTTGCAATAACACGCTTTACCCATAGTTTGTAATAACACGCTTTACCCATAGTTTGCAATAACACGCTTTACCCATAGTTTGCAATAACACGCTTTACCCATAGTTTGCAATAACATGCTTTACCCATAGTTTGCAATAACATGCTTTACCCATAGTTTGCAATATCATGTTTTCACGTGTTACATAAGCTGAATTATTTTTTTTATTTCTGCATGTATTATCGATTGATAATATCGATATTCTATCAATATAACTATTTCTGCATGATTATCATTGTACTTATCAGAAATAACTTCTAAGCAGTAAGCATTCCGCACTGAAGTTTGTACTTCAACGTGTAATCTGGGTGATGAGGGGTCCAATAACTGAATAAAGACTTTAAGAATCTAAAGCGGCCTTGACACGACAAATAAATAACCCCTTCTCACTGGAGGCGGAATGAGACGGGATGCTGTCGGAATGAAATTTCCAGGAGATTCCTTGAAATTCGAAATGAATTCTAAAGCCTTTTACGGAATTCCGAATGCATTCCAAATATTCAGATCAATTCTTGTAACATGAACGAATGTTTCAAACATGTTAAAAATGATTTACATTCGAAGTGGAAAAATATCGACCGGCATTTAAGGTGCAATCGAACTGCATTCTAAGTATTCTTACTGCATTTGAACTGCATTCTAAGTATTCTTGCTGCATTCTAAGTATTCTTGCTGCATTCTAAATACGTTCTGAGTATGCTTGCTGCATTCTAACTGCATTCTAAGTATTCCGAACATATTCGAGGGAGAATACAAAAAGACGAGACACTTGAAATAATGTCGAGATGTATCGAATGCTCCTCGAAAGAGTCGGAATGTATCTCGATTGCTGCTGGGCTTCAGGTGGAATATTCTTCAAATTATATGAATACAAAGATCATCAACACCCAGATTACAATTAGAACGCCCCGAATGCTCTTCAAACGAGCCCTGACGTCATCAGAACACCGCCGAGTCGAAAAATGTGGCCACCTGTCCCTGAAACGTCAGATAGCATTTGGAAGTCGCATTCTTACAAAGCTTCAAAAATGTTTTCACATTCTCTCCCGAATGCGATCCTAATATTGTAAATATTTTATCTAACCGATTCTCCTTGATTCCTTTTAATTCGAAATGGGTGTCAAGGAGTCTTTAAGTTTGACAACTTTGATGCGTGGATGTCGAATTACTAAATCGTCTCACTCACTCACTCACTCAAATGCCCACGCTTATTTGTTGGTTGGTTGGTTGTTTAACGTCGCATTCCGCAACATTCTAGCTATACGGCTGAGGTATGTAAATAATCGAGTATGGACCATACAATAACTAAATGCTCATGCCTTTACTACCTGGTCTGCAAGATTAAGACTCGACTATAATACAATAATTCACTCAACGAGTAGTCACCTTTATTTGATTCCACTTGTGATAACGCAAGAGAGAACAATAGTGTGACAATACCAAAGTGATAATCCGTGCTTCATTTCGTCAAAATAGAAAGTAAGCAAGTATCGTTTTACCACCGCATAGCAAAATGTCCGAGTGTGATTTTGAGTGAGTGAGTGAGTTAATATTTACGCCGCTTTTAGCAATATTCTGGCAATATCAAGACGTGGGACAACAGAAATGGGTTTCACACATTGTACCCATGTGGGGAATCGAAACCGGACTTTCAGCGTGAAGAGCGAACGCTTTAACCACTAGGCTACTCCACCACCCCTTAATGTGTTAGTCTTTGTGGGCCTTGGAAGATGGATTTGATAAAATGAACAAAAGATGAAACAGCGTCAGTAGAAAAACAAGAAGCGTTATGAGACCGAAGCGCATCAAACCACATTGTTGACAGCGTGTTACCATGGCGATCGTGATAGAACCTTGATAGAACCGTGAGCACATACATAAACGCCACTCTGGGTGAAGTGGTTCACCAGCTGACCTTGTCACAACCCCACAGTGACATTTACCCCGCATGTGGATCGTCATGTCCCCAAGGCCGAGTCGTCATTTTGCCCTCGTGAAAAGAGTAATTGCACAAACAAGACGCAGAAGGTCAAACGCGAGGCAAGCAAAACATCTCCTGCCCTCAGTCAAGTTTGCTGTTCGCAAAGATTGAGCATTCAATTGAATTTTTATGTCATTAAACTATGTTTTATGGTATGGTATCGCCCGAAGCCGTCAGAAATCAACACATGGAAATGTATTGTCCTCCTTTGGATAAGAGTGGGCAGAGTGAGCGGATGTTAGCTCACCTGTACGGCGGCTGTATATATACACAGACGCAGAATTTGGGGATCAACTGGAGGTTGGCTATTTTACGAATTTAGCAACGATTCGGCGATATTGGGGTGCAAATCACGTGAAAATGCGTTAGAAGTGGCGGTTCCACAACTCAATTTTGCAAGCCAGTCGGTCTAGCTCTGCCTGAAAGTTATTAGCCCGCAAAATAATTCACTAACCCGAAATCTGAGTGTAAACACGGTTTCAATATCAAGCTGATGATATGACTGTTATCAGGCCGTAATCTTTCATGATGTAAGTATATTCACTTAACACGTGTCAGAGAGTGATATTTTCACGAGATACCCCTATTGAATTTCACTTCAGTCGAACCAGTGACTGTGGATATTCACTGACCCGACTGGATTTTTGCTAGCTACGGGTTAGCGTGCCAGTGGGTATGTCACACACTGAGTGGATATACATCGATCTGCTTCGGGAACGATGACTTGTAGTCAAACAGGTCACCAAGACTTATGATCCAAACTGGCCGTTTCGACCAAGTGTATTCTCATCACTCGTCTGGTTACAATAAAGCGGCGTAAAACCAGTTACCCAGTGAGCCTTTACGACTAGCATGTGGTCTTCTCTGATATATCTTTCTGAACATTCGACTCCTCTCTTCCCAATTACTGGAAACATATTTGCTCCACCGAGAGGGAAAGGGTCCAGATTTTATATTCATTCAACTTGTGGAAACTGCATTCTATTTACAAAGTAGTCATATGACTATGATTGTCGTTTGTCTATATCAACTGTGCCACTAATGGTATGTGTTTCAGCACAAAGAGAGCTTCGGGAACGATGGCAAGCCCAAAACTGAGTTTTTACACGCGTCGGCAAACATCCTTTTTATTTCTGAACTACAGATTTCGTCTTCCTCATGAGTGACCAACATAGAGGTGACCGTGCCTAACGATTCGGCCATTACTTCGACTATCCATAGTTCTCAAATCATTTAGAAGTATGTTCTTTCATGTTTTCCATCTCTCATGTTTTTTACATTTTACACATTGCGAACATGAGGTTAGACCAATGGATTTAAGTGAGCTAAGAAACTGATATACTGAAATCAAAGACAAAAGCACCACCCTATTATCATTGATCATGGAATATGTAACACCAACGTTCAACCCAAACACGGGTTATTTAACTGTACATCACAATCACTACTAAATTCTGAACAGCACTAATCTGTTGATTATACATAATACCATGAGCTGTTGACAGAGATAGCGCTGTTTGGTTTCTTCAGACTGGTTTGTTTACACGACATGTGGCGCGAAAGTTTAATTCTCACAATTCAAAAATCGCCACGTTATCACAGAGTCTGCCAGAACACATGACCACATGATCGAGACTCACAAGAGAAGCTCGTGTCACGACCTCGGCTCAAGATCGTGACATTTCTTCACTCATTTAAGCAAAAGGTTCAAGCTAACGTCCAGAACTGATCATGACACTACCGTCAGTTCCAAGACGGCGCAACGGCGATTACGTCAGCAAAGACTACGTGCGCGTCGACCCCATATTTGACCGATGCTGACCGAGAGATACCGCCAACAACGTTTACATTGGTGCAGGACACGTCGGTATGGGGTCATTAGACGCTTTACTGACTCGTCACGATTCCATATCTGTCATGCGGATGAAGGACCGGCGTTGACGGGAGAACGTAAAGCTGATTGTTGCGTCCATTGTACTTTCGTCAAGTACTGGACAAACCATGTACATTCGTCAAGTACTGGACACACCATGTGCTTTCGTCAAGTACTGGACACACCATGTACTTTCGTCAAGTACTGGACAAACCATGTACTTTCGTCAAGTACTGGACAAACCATGTACTTTCGTCAAGTACTGGACACACCATGTACTTTCGTCAAGTACTGGACACACCATGTACTTTCGTCAAGTACTGGACACACCATGAACTTTCGTCAGGTACTGGACACACCATGAACTGTTGTCAAGTACTGGACACACCATGAACTGTTGTCAAGTACCGGACACACCATGAACTGTTGTCAAGTACCGGACACACCATGAACTTTTGTCAAGTACCGGACACACCATGAACTTTTGTCAAGTACCGGACACACCATGAACTTTTGTCAAGTACCGGACACACCATGAACTTTTGTCAAGTACCGGACACACCACGAACTTTCGTCAAGTACTGGACACACCATGAACTTTCGTCAACTTCAGGACAAACCATGCATGGACTTTCACCAGCTGCGGGAAACACCAGGGACTTAATACAACAAAGCTACATTTTTGTCCCACCGAGACTGTCTCCGGATGTGGCGCCGTGGGAGAAAACTTTCCGCTGGGACTCAACTAGTCTGTCATTAGACATTGAAAGAACGATATCCAAGAAAGCCCGCTTAAGTCTAGAAAATAAACAAAATCTCTAACTCCTTTGCAATATATTTTATGATTCTTTTTCAGATTGGCTTTTGTATGTAACATATGTGCTTTTGAGAGACTAGACGTTAGTCTAGGACTCGACCGAATAACGCGTGTGAGTTGGAACTTGCTTTGCAACGAATATGGAGTCAGATACCGCTTGTAGCAGTGCTCAGCCTACACCATGGCCAAAAAAGCTGGTTTCAGGTGTGATCTTGATGGTGGCACTAGATATGTGACGCCTTTTCAAATTTCTCTGCATCTTGAAAAGTAGGGACTAGATATTTTCTTAATTTATCAGAGAGATAAAGCGTTTTATCCCGGTGAAAACTTTCTAATGGATTTGAGATTGTATTCAACGTCCCTATAGATTAAACTGGTAACAGGGTCTGTGATGTGAAAGTACTTTTGTTCTGATTATTCTAAAACAACTACCACACAAAGAGTCCCCAAAACAAGCAATATTGAAACATGAAAATGGGGGAATCTGGTTTTTTTGCAACCATGTTTGGCGAACAACGTGTCAGGCATATCCCTCTAAGGGGATCGCTGCTCATGCCAATCACTGGATTGTCTGGAAAAAGTTCCATCACGTATGGTCTTTACCCCATAACCGCATAATATTCTGCTTCCACAGTCCATACTGAAGTGCACCATACTCACCCTAACTACAGCGGGGCTAGATTTTCCCGGTTCTCGTTTTTCAAAATTATTTTCTAAGAAACGAACGGTTAGTCCACTGTCCGACTCACCATCATCATTTGGCTGTTACACTGCTGAGTGTGCCGTTAAGCAAAAACAAACAAACGAAACAACAACAACAAAGTATCCTTTCGCTGCATTTGTCGGCACGAGGTTCTGCTTGAACCATACTGGTGCTACTGGGTAACAGTTTCGACCTGTTTCACTTCGTGGCTTGCCTTCAAGCCTTGACTGACACTTTGTTATGAGACCGGTGGAGTGTTTATAAACCAACAAGTCAAACTACACGTTGCAGTGGCACGAGTGTTTGTAACGCCTTTCGTTTCAACGTGATGTAAGTGGATAAAGCGTTCGCTCGTCACGATGAAGATCCGGGTTCGATTCTCCACATGGTTACACTGTGTGAAACCTATTTTTGGTGTTCTCCGTCTTGATGTTGCCGGAATATTGCTAAAAGCGGTGTAAAACCATACTCATTCACTCGTTTCAGCTTAAAGAGGGAGAAAAGCCCAGTGTGAGGCCTGCTAATTTTGAGAGACAGCAGCAATGGAATGACTTTGATAAACCGTGAATGATTATAAAAATTCAGGGACTCTGACCAGATATTATAATTCTTTTAGCTGAACTGATACATGGCTACAGAATAGCCCCATGTGTCTATGTTTACATTAAGGACTGATGACACTAGCTTGTCTGGTTCACATTCACTTACTTACCGCCCACAGTTATATTTACGAAAATGACATAAAGCAATATTCGCTGATTCAACATCACCTCTGAAATTAAAGCCATGTATACGGTGCACTGATTACATTCAACAATTGCATCTGGACTTCAACGCGTAGGGTTGTACGGACTTGTACTCCAATGTCTGAGTACACAGACGAGGGACTGGCGGTACAATATTGATTGGCCTTACACAGTAAGTACTACCCCGCCGCTCCCCGTCACCGGTGTGGAAAAAATTGGGTGGGGGTGACATGGGGATAGTTTTATTGTTTTATTGTCAGACACAGGGTATCTTTTCGACCTCTTCTTTCAGATATACAAGTAATTTTTGTTTGCTTGATGTTTGGCGTCGCACACAGCATCATTCCATCTTGATGGCATCGGTCTGTGTATAATCGAATCTGGACCCCACAATCCCGTGATCAACACTAGGCGCATCAGTCAATGTCAGAAACTGTCAACCATGTGAGCGAGCCTGATCTCCCGACTCGGTTACCCGCCAATTACGTCAAGACTGGGTCGTTGAAGATCAATGCAAAGCCGGTACCTCACCGATTTCTAGGCATTTGAGGGGCCACGCATCAAACGTTTGTTATTTAACGTCGCGCTCAGCCATATGGGATCAGCACGCAAGTGATCAGGTCGATCAAACTAGAGATCGATACTATGAAAATAGCGTAACGATGACACACGATCCACAAACAGCCGCCGACGAATGTCGCCACCTTGAACGACATGGACGTCTTTGCGACACCCACACTTTAAACTGGTTGACTTTCACCGTCGGTTTCAAGATCACGAGCTGTCGGATTCCCAACAGTATAAGGTAATCCAGTAGCGTGTTTTCCCCATCAAACAAAAAAATCATTGGTTGATACATCTTGGGTAAACGATCGACGAATTGTCTGAACGATGTCACCTTCCAAATTGGACATGGGGTATATTATGATGTGACTTTCATGTGCGAAAATCAGGAATCAAATAGACACGGAAGACGGATTGGTGGGTAGTCCTACATGATCTGAGGATGGCCATCTCGCGTGTTATACAACCATCGCGGTGGATACGAGAACAGTCTCGGCTCAACATCGCGCCTGTTACATGATTGGGCTAATCTCATGCGTGATTCTGACTGTATTTCACGATAGACCGAAGGTCTCGGAACAGAGTACACGAGTGTGGAGACGGCCAGGATCTCATTGTCGGCCAACCGCTGGCAACAGTTCAATTTTGGAAGCTGCTTTTAAAATGGATTTTCCAGGGGCCATATTTATTGGCCCATCTGTCTGATTCGTTAGATAAAAGGGACATTCGTTGGTTTCATATTAATTTTTCGACTTGCTGCGCGCATGGGCATTGCATGAAAAATATCCACTGGTTATTTCCGGTTTGGTCGTATGCCTTACCGATAGAGTACATACACTCTAAACAAAAATTGTCTTGAAGATTATTTACATGTGACAATTGTTTATAGCTGAGAACAAACACCCGTGTGCCTATGCGTTCCAAACACTGATGTCCTGTTTTGGTTACAACTGCATAAAAATACCCCGAAATCAGGCCGTGTTCTAGACCCTTAGTAGTACGCCGTAACATTGACAGAACTGAGTTTATTACACACGCCACGTCCAATTTCCGGTGTCAGGGGTGAAATGATAGAAAGACTTGGCTCCGTCTCGGGCACTGTGTCACTCCGAATCGCTCGCATTATCCCCCTAAACCACGTATATTCCATATAGTTACTGAGTGTGACAAATATGTCTGTTACTAAAATAGAATCCTTTCTCCATCTGTCGACGGCTTGGTCGAGACCTGTTTCTATTAGTCAAACCCATGATCGTCAATCGTGACCCCAAGACCAACCCGAGACGCAAACCTTCTCTCCGATGTTGTCACAAAAATTCATGTAAACCACGCAAGCAACATTCTTTGGAATGTGCGTGATGTATATTTTTCTACACATGAAATCATTTGCCCATCGTGAGGGTGAATGTTATAAATTGTTCACTGGCTTTGAGGGGGGTTTGGGTTGATGTACCTTCCATACAAACACCAAGGGTACATATCAAACCATGGCCCCGAGAGACCAGTGAACAACGTATTTAATATAACGAACACCTCAATGTTTCGTTTGGTGTTTGGAATGTTTCAAGTTAACGCTAACAAATTAGAGGTATTTTCACTGTGTTTGTCAAAAAGAATTAAAAATCATATGAAAATGTTTGAAGTAGGAGTTATTGTTTGTTTCAGTGAAATTTCTGATTGTATTATTCACATGTTGCGCATGCGCAGGAGAATGATTAAATGCCTCGTCATATCAAAATGATCACTACATATATTAGTGAACATTGTGCAAAGTGTGGTGCACATTTTTCACAATAACATTTCAAAGCAGCCTTACTAACATGATTTGGATACATTGCACTGGGAAATAAAATCCAGCAAAAATGTTATTGCCATAGCAAGTTTGTCAATACTACAAGGAGTCCCGAGGAGCACACTTAAATAACTGATAGCTTTCCACGATCGGTAAATGTATACGTACTGAATCAACGTTAGGTCTCTGGTGTTATATCGGGGTATGTCGGAAAACATCTTTCCACCTCTCTGTACCACATCATCAGGCGCTGCGTGCTGGAGTGACAACGCCCGTCTACCATTGATTGATATTCAGCAGTTACGGCCAACCTGTTCTTTGAGCATGGTGATCGGAAGTTTGCTACAAGGAAATTATATCATCCATCTGATCATTAATATCTAAGTCAGACATCCTGTCTTTTACACCCTTCACATATGCCTTAGCGTCTCTTCAGCTGTTTCAAATACAACACCGGATCATCGTTTCGATTAGATCGAACTTTGACTAATACCTCATTTATAGATATTCTAAAAAGTTATTCCAGATCAATATAGTTTGTTTGAAAATACAGTATAGTGCATGCTAATTCAGTCCCCGAGTGCGTTAAGTTTTTAATTACTGTCCTTCCAGAGGTGTTTCCACAGGTACATGTTCTGATAAGTGGCTCTATCATTCGTAATTCAAATGAATCGTTGAGAGCCCTTTGATCCGTGGAGTTACCACTTCTTTCCATTGTACAATAAATGGCTTTTAGAAAGGAGTTCGAGAAACCTAGTTTAAAACAAAGTGTTGAGAACGTGGACTTGTTATATAGTCCTGCCACAGTTATCCTTAATGATCATGCTAACAAAGATTTCCGAAGATACTGTCGGAACTATCAGTATCTCCCTGCTTGGACACCTTGTTGTATGAACATTGAACACCACCACAATGACTGCTGTAGTCAGCATCGATCTTCTTTAAAGGGATACGTCACCGACTCTGAACATCCCATCACGTTACTTACCACAAGCATTAGATTCAGACTGGAAACGCAGTTGCTGAGAAAGTGAATGAGTGAGTTTAACACCGCTTTGGGTAGTATGCCCATGAGTGAGTGAGTATGGTTTTACACTGCATTTAGCATATTCAAGCAATATCATGTCAGGGGACACCAGAAATGAGCTCCACATATTGTACCCATGTGGAGAATCGAACCAGGGTCTTCGACGTGACGAGCGAACGCTTTAACCACTAAGCTACCCGCGCCGTCCCAGTACAGCCCCTGGACATAATATGGGTAAAAGTATCACAGCAGATATGCTATTTCACGTTTATCACTGACGAAACCCGGGAGCACGTGTGTGGCGTTGCCAGGCCAAGGAACATAATGACTAGCTGATCCTGTCGCTACCATGGAAGACGACTCTGTCCAGCGAGCCACGCCCGTCCATGCTACCTACAGAGCATCTAGACTAATGATGGCTCCACATCAAGCACATACTGGATTACTATGTTTAATCCATGCTGTAAAGAGGAAACCACAATCTGGGTTAATCTGGGATTCGAACCACAGGATCCTCAGATGCAAGGGACGTAACTCTGACGGACAGTCCTTGCTCTACTCGATAAGTCTCGGTGTCAAATTATCTTGCAGAAGCCGCGAATACGCCGACAATATTTACGTTAATATCTTCTAATGCATAGCACCACATTACTGCCACGATGTGACCGATAATTACCAGACGATGTGGGATCTGCTTGCTCGAACAGTGCCGGCAGCGACAACGCCGACATGGTGATATGCCCTACACATACAGTCGATACATCGAGATCATTAGATATCTCGCGAGACTTTTGAGTTGGGTTTAGGAGAATTATTTGAGTTTGATTGTCGTTACTCGCGTCTACCAGCGTCTGTGATGCAGTGGCGGCGAAAAGGCCCGTTGTAATTAAAGCTGTACGTGTAGTTATTGACGAATTTGAATTCGGTTCAAAATCAAAGGCAAATATTGTTGTTAAAAGGAATGTTAATCGTGTTCTCATCTGGATCTGGTATAGAATAAAACATTAACACTCATGTTAATCTGATTTAAACCTGCTTTAATACTGCCATTTAAATTTGATTTGGTGCAAAACCAAACTTACTATTTATCACTTGAATATAGTTTAAAACCAAACTCATTATTTGCCATCTGATATTGGTTCAATATTGCTGTCATCTGGTGTAAACATCAGCTCACTACTTGTGTCATTGGCATTGGTACCTATTCGTGAATCTGACTGTACTAAAAGCTCCGCCTTAAGCGTACACGTATCCCTTCCACCGGCGTTAAACGAGGGTCATGTTATAATTTGGAGCGGTAGCCTAGTGATTAAAGCACCAGCTCGTCACACTGAAGACCAGGGTTCGATTCTCCAAATAGGTACAATACATAAAGACTATTTATGGAGCCCCCCATCGTGATATTGCTGGGATATTGCTAAACCCAAAATCACTCACTCACTCAATTTGGAGCGTATATTTGCGTGCCTGTCAAAACCACCACCAGAGACAGGTGTAAATGAAATTGGTTAACAGTGTTAACTTGGAAGTCTAAAACATCCTTGAAATATCCTGTCTGAATTTGCCCCCTTAATACGATTTTCCATATTCTTCAGATTTCAATTCAACATATTTTGTAACAATCTGTGAACAATACTTAATTCAGAGTGAAACGTGTGCTGAATTAATGAAGCTAACGAACAACCCAATATAACTAATGATATATGGTGTCGTCTGAGCGCAGGCGAGGCTGCATCAAACTCGTCTGTCTGATGACTACAATCACCGTGTTTAGACAGACTTCTCCAACAAACCCGTCGGTATTGATATACAGTTAAAACGTCGGGACACACATTTAAACCGTCATCTTTGTTTGATTTGCTAATACTACTGGTGTAAGTGGTGAAACGTATATATTTGCGTTGAGAGCATCGATTACATGACACAAGAACAGACATTCCATTAAAGGAAGATAAGTAAAAGTGTCACGTGACCTTGATCATGATGTCATCGGGGTGTGTCTCTTTGCAGTCCTTGACCTCGATTATCTGATTGGTGTTATCTCCATTTTCTTACATAACATTTACAGTAACGGAATGGGGATGGAATTCACTGGCTAATCGAACGTGTCCTTTCCAAGAGAGACATGGTGGCTTTTTAAGAGCGAATGCAGTTTGTTTTCTGTGAAAGGATGGATGACATGAACAATGGCAATCCACATAGAGTCTTTGCATTCACCTGGTCATGTGGGGTATCCCAATGTTTTATAAACCAGGGTGATCACCTATACAACCACGGTTTCTGTATTCGCCCACAGCAGACGAACACTCACCACTCTCAGAGGAACGTTTCAACAACCGAAATATGTATTTTTATTCGCATCCTAAATACACCATTCTGAAACACCCCAACCACACATTCTGTGACTCCTTTGGTCGGTGTTGAGATGTGTATTGCTGGGAAGCAGCGTTACTATTAAATGGATAAATTCACTGATCGTGAAAAACACGTGTAGTTATAAGTATGCATGTATGTGTGCGTATTAGGTATACTGATGTAGCTCAGTAGAATGAGGTGGAATTATCGTCAAGTGGTTCGCATGTGCACAGAGTGGGTGAAAAATAAGGTGAAATAGATTTTAGCGTCGTTGTAAGCATTACAAACGCTTATTGGTGTAAGGATACATACACGTGTGCGTACGGGCCTGCGTGCGTGCCTGCGTGCGTGCGTGTACGTGAGATTTAATGTCGAATGTCTACAACTGAATAGATTAGGGTGGAATCAAGGTCAGGTCAAGCTGTCTATGTACGAAAAGTGGATGCAAAAAAAGGTGATGTAGCCCCCAACAGTGCTATAAACAAGAGGGTGACAGGTGATTAACGTCAACCTGTGGAGCCGAGTAGAGCAGGCGTTCAGTCGTACCGCATGCATTTCTAGTTTGATCTGTAACCACTGACATCTCCAATCCTGGAGCCTCACAGCATGGCGTAGTTACCGATCTCGACATAAACCATAGACTTTGCTCCTTGTCAGAGAACCATGTTCCGTAGGACTCCACAGAATCAGAGCTACTAAAATAACCCGGGGCAGGATCGCAACAAAAATCGATACAAGAAATAACGGAACGCGGACTGATGGCTTCACGTCCATGCTACAAATATATCACCACCTCTCCAAGAGTTACGGAGAGAGGCCACCAGTCATTTCAGTAGCGGGAGCCCAGTCACAGGGGCGTTGGCTTAACTAATATTTGAATCCGACTAATTGCATATGCAGGGAGACATTATTGTAAAAAATCATTATAACTATAATATATAGTGCTATAATTTCTTTCACCAATTATTTTGATCAGTACTACATACCGTTCGAAAAAGTAGGAGATATTGGATTTACAGGATTGATAAAATACAAATGATGAAACCAAGGAGGAAACAGACGATGAGGAGAAATTAAGTGAAAATGTGACACTTTAATAAATTCTTTTGGAAATGTTTCATCTGTATGGATATATATTACTTTTTCTCATATGCATTATTATTGGCTAGTGACATGCTCGCAAAATGGAGTGTCTCATACTTTTTTAAAAGGAATATATGATGTTCAGTGTTTCGGTCACACAGTGTCATTTTATCAGTTCCTGGAATCATTAGCAATTAGCCAACATGATTTCGAGACACCCTGAAGTGTTGATAGTGTTCACACGCTGGTAACTAGAAGACCTGTAGGGCGAGGTAGCTTGATACGGCGTCGGCAAGGACAGCGACGTACATTAGCCCCGTGACATGTCGAAATAAATCACCCCAATTCTGTATCCCTCGTGACCACGACAATGGCTTCGTGGATTGGTTCAACTGGCAATATAGCGACATCAAACTTGTATTGGAGACGGACATATCCGTAGGGGTATTGATTGTATGCTGCGGGGACAGGACCCCATTCGTGGGCTTAGTGAGTTAGTAAGGGGATCGCTCTTCGTTACAGAATCGCCGTAGATTTGAAGGTGATTTTACAGTGGCGCCATTGACCTACCAGTCCTGGAGTTCTGGAGATGGCCAAAGGCCACAGTTGCATGGAGCGGCGTGGCGTGTAGAGGTGGGGTGGGGTGTGGGTGGATGAGGTCTAAGTTTGTAGGGGATTGGGGGTGGTGGTTGTGTGTGTGTGCGTGTGCGTGTGCGTGTGCGTGTGCGTGTGCGTGTGTGTGTGTGTCGCTGTTTTTCGGTTATGGGTCTGTTGTTCAGGCTGTTGGTGTGTGTTTGTCTTTTAAATCATCTTATCCAGTAAGAGGAAGTTCTAGAATGTCGACATGAGGGTTCTGACAACACTGGATCATGACCTCCCCAGTACAGCGCGACATCTCCCACAGGATCTGGTTCCGTACTCTGGTGTCCGGGGAGACAAAGGGTGGCCCTACTTGCAGTCTTTGAAGACCGCTGGAGGACAGCTGCAGCATACTTGATGAGTCTGGCAGCGACAGTTCCAAACATTGTAGCACATACTTGTACATACATATCTACTGATTTGTCTGATAGGACTTATCTGATGGTATGCATGTATGGTATTCGCATGGGTTGTCAGACGGAATGTTAAATCAATGATCACACTTAGATATCCCACGTGACTGATGAAGAAACTGTCCCAAATTCGTACATTGGAAATCTGAAGCATAGACTGTATAATTTATAAAGATATTACAGAATTTCAGATTTTCTATCATTCAGTTTAGTTGCCTGGTGCGTCTTCGCGTGCGCTTGTCTAAGTATGTATGTGTCTCCGCGTGGCAAGAAGTACAACCCCATCTGTGGGCCCGCGTATGTCTTAAGGTGAGTGAAGATAACTATTTAGTGACATTTTGAGTAGCTGACATCAGTGATTACGAACAGAACCCTGTGGCAGGCAGCCCCACTGCTATACTTCTAAAGCAGTCGTCCAGACTAGCTATTCTCGAAACGTTGGTATCCCTATGAACTTCTTAAACCCATACTTAATACATTGGCTACGATCAATTCTTAGAGCTACGAACGTTTCGAGAATTAGGGCCCTGATTCCGAATCGTAAATATCCGTCTTTTCATTCTTTCTTGTTTATTAGCGAGGATTTTACAACAAAGAGAATTTCGTGCTGATAATTCACCAAGTACAAAAATAGAAAGTTAATTACTATTCATTTGATCATTTTTAAAAGACGAGCAGTTGGGGCTATAAATCCTCTCGAAATTAGTGATTGCACCTTATCGCTGGTCGGTTTGTTGTCTAACGCCGCACTCAGCGATATTCCAGCAATATGGCGGCAGTCTGTAAACAATCGAGTCTGGACTAGACAATCCAGTGATCGAGGCCAACAAGCCTGACCACCCGATCCCGTTATTCGCCACGACAAGCATGGGTTGTCTAGTTGAAATCCGGAAGACTAGTTCAAATCCGGACCTTTACGAGTCCTCATGTGAAAGGCATATGGTCATCGTCAGTCACATGTTCCATTGAGACGACGATTATTTACAGACTATCGCCATATAGCTGGAATATTGCTGAGTGCGGCGTAAAACTAAACTCACTCACTCACTCACTCACTTCATTGAGATGACCCCATGGCCGGTGATAACGCTGGCCGAGTCGTCACAATGTTTGTTAAATCTGATTACGTTCCGGACGGTGTGGACAGATGGTAGTGTTATCAACCAATGGCTTGACGCACATTTCCGAGCCTCACCTGGATCGCCCGTAGCTTAATGTTATTATTCGTGCAGAGTTGCCTCCCGTGGACGTTCATGGATCCAATGAATGTAGTTCGAATCCCAGATTCGCGCTGACGATAATCAGCGGTTTGTCAGCACCATATACGTTCATGTAGACTTCACAAAAGAGGCGAACATCTCAGACCTGTGTCACTTTCAACTTTCCTGTCATATCTAACTGTGAGCAATGGTGTAACGAAAATACCACCTAGAGCCAACTTTCTCACCAATGACAGTACCACGCAGGGGCGGTGAGGTAGCCTATTGGTTCATGGGTCCTTTCGTCACGCCGACGACCCGGGTTCTATTCCCACATGGGTACAATGTGTGAAGCCCATTTCTGGTGTCTCCCGCTGTGATGTTGCTTGAATATTGACGTAAGAGGTGTAAAGTCACCCATTCTATAACACAGATGGAATATCTCTCAACTGCGGTGTAAAAATGCATTCACCCCCAGTCACAGGTGTTATGTGCGGTAGGGCACATGTGAGGCACGTTCCCACACTCCCGCACAGTGATGATGACTCAGAATACAGTTACTGACAGGGGCGAGTTTCTTGTTTGTAAACAAAACACGCTTATTTCGTAATCAAAACAAAGTGGCTTATGCAAACATGTACATATTGTTTTGCATAATTTTATAAACATGCTACCACAGCACTCACAATAAGGTGCATTACAAGCCATGCTTATGGATCATAAGGACTCGCCAACTCTCCTTTGGTCTCCGATGACAGCAATGTTTGCCGATGTTTGCCGTACAGCCTATGTAAACAAAGGCTCACAACACAAACTGAAATGGTTGTCAACGTTTTAGCATATTTTAAAATGAAAATGAAAGTTAACACAGGTGTTAAGTTAGACATGCGGGCTCAATAAATTGTAACTGATGAAAAACATACCACAAACTGAAAAGAATGGGTAAGATGGCGTCACATGGCGGCTGCCCGTGGCAGAGGTGCGTTGTCGGCCGCATGGAACTCTGGGTAAGTGGTATCACAATATTCAAAGTGATTTGGAACTGAGTCTAACCTTCTGGTATTTGCGTTATCAACACCTTTTGGAAAAATACTAAAAGTGCAAAAATCGGCATTATTTCAGCCAGATAGCGACGAGCAAGGCCTAAACAATTTGGTACAGATGAGATCTCGATTTGCCCTGGAGTCTTAACTACTTCCTAACAGTGTCAGCAGAACGGTGTACTATCCTTGCAGTGATATTGATAGGAAATGCGCTATTTAACAGTCTTAAGATTTTCTTTGCATTTTCAGCTTGTGTCCACAGGTCGCGATCGCGAGAACGCGATAATGTCCCTTGCGATGTTCCATACCGAGACAAGACAATCTACAGCCTCCCTACACCCATCCCATCAAAGTGGCAGTTATGGACAGGTAATTCAATCATCGTGCTGGTGCAATTGAAAAAGTAGGGGATTTGCTGGGGAGAATGTGCACTCTCACAGATTACAGAGATGGGTCGATTTCTGGTCGATCACGAAAGGTTTGAGTAATAAAATCCATTCTTGCACTCGTGCCATACTCTTGCACATGTGTCACTACAAACATTCTTTTACACGTGTCACAAGTTCTTCTCCTGCACACGTGCCACACCAAACATTCTTTTACACGTGCCACAATTTCTTCTCTTGTAGACGTGTCACACCAAACATTCTTCACGCGTGTCACAAGTTCTTCCCCTGCAGACCAAACATTCTTGAATACAGCTTGATTTACAAACAATCAGCTGTTGTGTTTCTGCCAAATGCTACATTCCACATTCTGGACACACCTCATGTTTGTGAACGCAAACCTCACCGCACCCATCGTCACAAATCTATGTCGTCAACATCCGTGTCGTCATCTATGATGTCTCTCCGTCGTCATGTATGTCGTCTACCGTCGATGTTTAACACTGTGTAATGCCGTGTGAGTCGTTCACGGTGCAAGGAGATTTGTCTTTGTACTGCGTGCACAACAGACTGGGACAGTCAACCATATGCCGCTGTACGAAACGTGCAAAATAGATCACAGACACAGACTGACCCACTGTCTACCTTAAGTTCCTATGCCACGAGATCAACAGACTCAGACTCTGTGTGCTATGCGATGAGGAACTATATGCACAACAGACTTGGACACCGTCTTGTTGCAGTGTGCATGCACAACAGACTTCGACAAAATAGAATCATTGATATGCAAATGGCGACACAGATATCGAAATTTTGAGATGCACACGGCGGCAAAAATATGAATAACTGGCACTGACAAGTTTTAATATGAATCCAATAGTCGCTTATCTAATCTCTCTTTCCACTGCGTAAATCCAAAGTCAATATCATCACGACATTCCCCGGAAGTAAGAAGAACGCCGATTCCCAGAGGCGGGCGGCTCTTGGAGGAAGAACCAAGAACAAACGGCATGACTCTGGCTCTAGAACAGCTGAAGATTTCACGTGTCCTTGTCATATAATGAATACCCAGGAGACCGTTCTTCTCAACTGCTGGCAATTTAATATCACCAGCTCTGTAATCTTCAACTGAAATGTCAAAACAGGTTAGAAAAGAAAATACGAAGAGATAATTACCCGGCCACATTTTCAAGATGCTTAATGCACTATTGTGTGGCCTTTCTGTCTATCTGGGAGACAGCTCCATTGCTGGGTAGGCGTGTGGTGAAAGGTTTTGCTCCTTGTGAAGATGCTGGTATTCAATTCTTGTTGTAGGTAAAGCGAGTGAAGGTTATTCCTCGTCGTCGAGAGATGGGACGAATCTCACTCACCAAGTCTTCCACAATTATTTAGACTACTTAGACTCAATGAAGCGCTGTGACGTAATCACCAATCTCATTTATCCAAAACAAATACTACATTTCTTCTCACATACATCTGGCGCAATGTCATATAGACGGGAACTTTACGTAGCTTGTGTTCTAACTAGAGGTCAAGGTCATTTCAAGCGACCATGACCTTTTTATTGTCTGTTAACTATGTATATGATAGAAGCATGTGCAGACTGTGCAGAAATTCAGCCAGACTGAGAATAAACAGCTGATATTACACGTATGCATGGATAATGTTTGTCATAATATGTTGTAAAATATGTCAGTATCCTATATCACAGCATCATGTACCATTGCAATGGTTGGTGATTTGTAAAGATAATTTCGGGATATGTTATTGATTTTATGGCACAGTGACATTAATTCATTAATTTGTTATCTCTTGGATTGTTTTCCTTTGTGTTCTTACTTTCACGTGGGTTCCCCGTGAAAAGGCCACAACGACAATAACTTTTTACTAAGGTAACAGGTAATACAAACTAAACACTCGAAACCTGGATTTGACCAACAAACTACAAATGCTACATGGCCAAAAACAGTGGACATAATACTGCACGTCTAAAACACAGCAACAATTCTCGTATAATAATCATCAAAATCAACTAACCAATTCTTGTTCGTCTCATATTCAGTCACCACTAAATATCAGGATGTTGAAAACAGATAAGTTCAGTGAGTGAGTTTAGTTTTATACCGCACTCAGCAATATCCCAGCTATGTTCCGGCGGTCTGTAAATAATCCAGTGATCAGCAGCATGAGCATCGGAGAGGAAGGTTATAAAGCATCGTTTGTGACCCTCCATCATACCAGCTTCTAAACACCACTACAGGACGTCAACAGGAGCATCGGAGAGGACCGTTATAAAGCATCGTTTGTGACCCTCCATCACACCAGCTTCTAAACACCACTACAGGACGTCAACAGGAGCATCGGAGAGGACCGTTATAAAGCATCGTTTGTGACCCTCCATCATACCAGCTTCTGAATACCACTACAGGACGTCAACAGGAGCATCGGAGAGGACCGTTATAAAGCATCGTTTGTGACCCTCCATCATACCAGCTTCTAAATACCACTACAGGACGTCAACAGGAGCATCGGAGAGGACCGTTATAAAGCATCGTTTGTGACCCTCCATCATACCAGCTTCTAAACACCACTACAGGACGTCAACAGGAGCATCGGAGAGGACCGTTATAAAGCATCGTTTGTGACCCTCCATCATACCAGCTTCTAAATACCACTACAGGACGTCAACAGGAGCATCGGAGAGGACCGCTATAAAGCATCGTTTGTGACCCTCCATCACACCAGCTTCTAAACACCACTACAGGACGTCAACAGGAGCATCGGAGAGGACCGTTATAAAGCATCGTTTGTGACCCTCCATCATACCAGCTTCTAAATACCACTACAGGACGTCAACAGGAGCATCGGAGAGGACCGTTATAAAGCATCGTTTGTGACCCTCCATCATACCAGCTTCTAAATACCACTACAGGACGTCAACAGGAGCATCGGAGAGGACCGTTATAAAGCATCGTTTGTGACCCTCCATCATACCAGCTTCTAAATACCACTACAGGACGTCAACAGGAGCATCGGAGAGGACCGCTATAAAGCATCGTTTGTGACCCTCCATCATACCAGCTTCTAAATACCACTACAGGACGTCAACAGGAGCATCGGAGAGGACCGTTATAAAGCATCGTTTGTGACCCTCCATCATACCAGCTTCTAAATACCACTACGGGACGTCAGCAAGAGCATCAACCTAGGGGATACGATGACACGTGACAACCAAGTCAACGAGCCTGACCACCCGATCCTGTTAGTCATCTTTTCCAACATCCATGGGTTGCTGAGAACCAGTTCTAACCCGCATCTTTGTTATAATTTCAGGTTCTAGGAGCAGCGTTCGAAATAACCGCCGGCCCAGAGGCCCAGTTCCGGCTGTTATTGTATTGGGCCAGCAGTTTCAAATATCGGAAGGCCCTAAAGGCCTTTAGTAAATTATCGATCAATTATTTTTCAAACTGTAAATTATCGATCAATTATTTTTCAAACTGAAATGTTTCCCCTCTTTTCTTTATTAACGTTTTGGAATCATCCACGATCCATATTGTTACGATAACTTGCGCTTGGTGTAGGAATGTCAACGCCAGTCTAACAAATAAAGACTCCTCTGTGTACTATAGGCTTCGTTTGATTTTGTAGCAACAATGTGAAAATGTGTACAATGATCTGTTTTGTTTTTATTGGTTTGACTTTAACCAAATGGGCCTGCAGAATTCATTCAGGGCCTGCAGACATTAAAGCCTGCAGATACCAGCAGGCCCTGATGGCCCGCTAGTAAATTCAAATATTGCAAACACTGAGTACGATGTGTGAAGTTTTCAAAATAGACTAATTGGATATGATTACCAACTACAGTTTGTCAAATAGTAGAAAATGTAATGTTTCCTGTCTAGTGAGTGAGTGAGTGAGTGAGTGAGTGAGTGAGTGAGTGAGATGAACAAATGCCTACTGTCCGCCTCTGTTCAGAGTAGAGCTGGGTCAGACCCATCCACGCTATATCGGTACAGGACCCTCGTCTCAGTGCCACCAATACACAGCCGATATTGTGTCCACGCGATCATCCTTGTTATCTAACACAAGCTATATTAGACCATGTGTAAATCTACATCCCAGGGGTACAAGCACAACCCACCCACGCATCAGTGTCTTCCACAACGCAGTAGGACGTCATGACGTCGATGTTCACAGGAGCGTTGAGTCAGAACGCTCTGTGTTGTAAGCGAACACATACTGACATACAGTTGCAGCTCAGTGGTCGCAGCCTGGGGCTGTCAGTCCACACAGTAACGCTCGCTCGCTCGCCGCACTGAAATTATGAAACAGCGTTTACCACAAATCAATCACTCTTTCATTGCGTGAAATAATCAATGTTATTTGCCAGCCTTAATTACTGTTCTAAAAGGTGCCGTGTGTCTGTGTGTCCCCGGAGTCCGAGGTATTGATGATGCATGGGGTGCGCGCTGGTCGTCCCACGTTGTTCTCAGCATAGCCTGCACTTCACGAATCTGGTGACGTTGAGCTGCGTTGACGTTAGGCGGCAGGTCACGATTCCTGGGTTTCCGATCCTTCGATCCTGAATCAAACGGGGTCGACGTATTAATGAAGAGCCACAATTATGGCCTAGGGAAGTTGTAACTGGTAATAAAAATGCTAGATATGTCGACGAAGGTCAACCAGGCTCCAGCTGTGCGTTGTGATGGAAGCGAGGCCTCGGCTGGATGGGCGTCGGGTTTGTGATCAGGTCTCCTGCTTGGTGGTCGTTACAGGAATGTTATGGTACGATATGGATCGACAGAGGGCGCTCTATACAGTACACGTTTACATACAAGGCACCTTTGGGTACTGACAGATTGTAACGCCTTACAGTCTGCGGTAAAGAGCCGCCGGGTAACCTGGTGGTTATACGTTCACACCGACAGCCTAGGTTCGATACCCCATATGGCACACTGCTTGAAGCCCATTTCTGCAGCGAAGAAACCAAGTCACTACCTCGCTATAACATATTACACGTCATGTGTGAGCGGACTGGGTTTGAAACCGCTTTGAGTGGCGGTGGTGTAGCCTAGAGGTTAAAAAGTTAAACCTAGAAACATAATCGAGACGAATCATGGTTTCCTGACGTAACCAAGGGACGCAACTTTGCGGATATTTAGACCAACGGGTACCGTGCTCCAAACAACTTGATTATGAAATCAATGAAAAACGATATATATGAACATACTTTTATAACCTTAGACTGGGGTTTGAAACTGTTATGCCAGAGACTTAAAGGTCACGTGCAACGTAAAACACAACTTTGCAGATTCTGATACCTTTCAGTATGCACTTACCGAAACACATCATCAAAAATGCCAATTCAACCTATAAAGTTGTTAAAAGCGCGATGAAAAAGAGCCCGCGAAATTCACGAAATTCACCCAGGGCTGGGGGAAAGAGTGGTTTCAACAGCTGTGCTGCGCTGCGCCCATAATACATGCGCAGTGAATAGGTTCGCGGAGAATGCATGCCCGGAATATGAGGTCGTGAGCAGTAGTCTAATCCTGGTTGTGTACACAAACAAGTAAATAATCTACATGTTACATACACGTCCTGTCTCTGCCACATTATGTTATTAAACAGATGTGATACTTGGACGAATGACAGTTTCCAGCCACACAGTAGTTCACCATCTCTGTTGGGATAAGTTTTGATTGGCTCGAACGCAAATTCAGAGAACATGTATTTACAAAACCCAACGTCACTATATACGTTGTTCTGTAGTGTATATGATTTTGTTTGACAACGGTATATGAATCCATAGGCATTCATCCTTACACTTCAAGTACAATAAAAGAAGTTGTTATCCATAAAGAATCTTACTTTCTTCTGACATAATTCTAAAATGCCCATCAAACACATCATCTTTCTGTACACATAATGATCCCTCAGCATAGCAGCAAATGAACCAGCCAGTCGAAAGTCGTCGTTACACTTGAGTGCACAGCCACCCGCTATGACTGGGTTCGGTCTCTCGAGGGCTTCGTTTCGAGGGAAGTAAGCCATAACACATAAGCCATAAGCCATAAGCCATTGTACATAATATTGCACTTTTGAATCGCGATTGTACGCTTATAATTGTGTTTATTTGTTGTTGTTTTGTTACAAGCAGCAATGTATATTGTATGTCATGAATAAGTGAAAATTGTGTTTTAATTATGTTTCATTTTTTGGTTGCATGTGACCTTTAAATATCACCCTTTCATGGTATATCGGTCCCTAATTGCTCTTTCCAGCCGACCGGGGGCCACTCAGCTAATGCCCCTACCTACATAAAGCCTACGGCAGTGATGGCGTAGGGATATGGCATTATTTGCTATAACATCATATCCTGCCGCAGCATATAGTTCGGATAACGGCGTCGTTCTTGAAGACAGGTTGGTGGTAGACAGGAACCACTTTGAATTATTGACACAAAATTCACGGAAACAATTTGAACGATAACACGAGACTATTAATTTGTCATTTGAAAGTCACAAGTTCGACACAAGTTCCAAAATGGATTCCTTCTTGTGGTTATCGAGGTCCTACTTAAACTGAATCAAGTCTGTCGTTTACATTGAGAACCCACATTAAGCAGGACAGTATTGGTTAGACAACTAGTGACAACTAATATTTACTTCAGGGAACCACAGTTGAACTTATGCTCAAAATCAGTGACATTTCAAGAATATGACATATATACAACGTGACATGACTTCAAAACTGTGATCTATAATCACAACAATTATCAGTAATGTCATCAGACAGTAGGTTTACCTCTTCAGTTGTATAATCTCAAATGCCCTTCAAATATCTCCTTGTTGTGTATTATTGATTACAGTATTGGAATCTACACCGAAACGTCGCATCAAATGCAATAAAGAAGTTGTCAATTCCAAACATGCATTCCTGTTCAATATACAGACGCCGCGTTTTTGCGATATTCCGACGGTATCGCAGCCGGGGACACCAGCAATGGACTTCACATACTGTACCCATATGGGGGAATAGAACCCAAGTTCTTGGCGTAACGAGCAAACGCTTTAAACACTAGACCACTCCACTGCCCCAAATGCCTCTTAAGGAGGAATAAACATATACACATTGTCAGAGGGTTTCATGTGCTTTCAGGACCAGCTTAAACCATTACCTCAACCTCTACAATCCACCCGGCTCAGTGCATCCTCGATATCTCCTGGATATACGTTCCGATAGATATCCTCTATATTTTGCTTGCATCTGCTGCATTCCCGCAGTATCCAATCAGGTAATTTCCTAATTTCCTTGTCATGTAATCAACTTCCTAAAAATGACTGTTTTCAGCTGCAAGTAACTAAATGACACACTAACAATCCACCCGAAAAGTAACAAACAATACACTTCCGGAATATTTAATGAAGTTGCTTGAAATCAGCATTTTAAGGGGAGATAACCGACGACTTTGCATGTGTCAAGTGTATTTGTTTGGAAATATGTCGCTGACCCGTCCCTATCTTGATGACACTGTTCAGAGACTGGGTAAACGATCTCCGGACAATCAATACCATTCTATAATGGAGCCGGTATAGTCGACGCCTAATGGCCGCCATTAACCACACAAATGTTCCAACGGAAATGCGTCTTTTATTTGAGTTCGATGATTCCTTAAGGGAGTTCACCGGTTACTGAGTCAGGGAGCGATCATTGCTTAATGCTTGTCTACAGTGTTCTGAAACAGACAGGATGCAGGTACAGTTGTAGAGAAATCTGGGCTTTACCTTTAGACAACAACGTAGTCTGTCTCACAGTCCCTGAAACACATTATCATCCCTAATGTCTAGCCCTCCCTGCAATGCTAAAGCCTTAAATGAAGCAAGTCTAGATTTCCTTGGGTTCAGGTCTCCCATGGGCTCCTTTTCAATTTAAATGGGTTTGCTTCTTACCATCAAAATTATATATACCAAGCGTTAGTCTATGATCAACACAACAGCCGTAAAATATAATTATTCCGATCCGCTGAATTTGGTATTGCATTATTACGCCATATGTACTGACCCAACAGCTGTGTTATTTCTACAGAGTATATTGTATCATATTATATGGACCGAGCCAAATGTTTATTATATAGTCAAAGTCAGGCACTGGGCTGTATTCACCGACATAGCAGCTGCCTACTACCTACACAGGTTTGCACCTGTACAACAGCTGTATACCAACCCCGGTGATTGATGCATTGTGCTGTGCGTGTAAGTGCTGTTGTTAGCAATATTCCAGCAAAATCACGGCGGGGGACACCAGAAATGGGATTCACACATCCTACTTATGCACTCACTCACTCAACCGTGATCAGATGTCCTCTGACTGATTCATTAATCTCTTTGGTATTTAACGGGAACTTCGAACTAGATCTATTTTCTCATCCACAGTGATCTCCAATAATGCCAAATATTCCAGATAATGAATGAGGTGTTTACGACATACATCACGTGACATACAATACGTCACATGAAAATTCTTGAAAGAATTATATTTTTTCCTATATTGTCAAGTTTTCCTCCGTTTCATATCCAAATATACGTCAGTCCGGCCACGCCCTGTGATCCCTTGAAGTCTGCCGATTGACCTTAAAATAGTGCGTTCGATTGTCCGATGACGTCATGTGCGTCAAAGATCTGCAGCGATTGCAGCGCTTGCAGATGGAATATGTGACATACCATAGTTTATCCTATAACCGATGCTTTAATGTGCACTGTGTCTGGCTGATAGAAGCTTGACATGCACAAAAGGTCAGACAATGAACGGACGTCAAAGGCGTGGCATTCGAATTATCCGAAAACTAAGTGAGCCATTGATGGCATTTCACACGACATGTGATATGGTAGAAAGTAATTAGAGAAACAGAGCATTACTGTACACATTTGGTAAATGTCGACATTAATTATAGATATGCAAGGCGTTAATTCTGTCGATCAGTTTCCATTGCGGTGCGTATATAAATTGTCTGAAGTAGGAATTAGGGGCAAGATGTAGCAGCAATGTTTTGAAATGTACGTATCTAAATGAAAACACATTATTTACCTCTGATTTTCCGACACAGTGTGTATTTTGTTAAAATGTAAATAACGCGGTTATGGTAGAATGGAGATACACATGGTGTGTTGAAATTCAGACGTATATAACAAAATTATGATAATTAAATATAATTTTATATTTGAAACCTCATGTTATGCGTTCGGTTTTAAATCAAATTTAGAGCAATTATTATTTTATTACATACGTCTGATTTCCCCAACATAGCATCTTTATCTCCTAAGCATAAGAGGTTTCAATCCTGAATATTTCACAAATACACTGGGTCTCATGCAGGGAGCAGTGCTGTTGCCTATTTTGTTTTGCCAGTATGTCAATTATTTCGAAATGATTTTTTTCAGTAATAATTGTAACCTACTAGAATGCCACTCTTTAAGTTCATGTATTAAGTTACCATGTCTGAATCTCTTGGGGGTTTACAGCAAAAGTTAACTGTTTTTAGAGTACTTAAAGATAAGAGTTAAAATGTAAATGTCAAGAGTATGGTGTGTAAGAAATGCGGTAGGAAAGGAGGAATGAAAAGTGACTATAATGATAATGCACTGAGGGTATTTTAAAAAATATCCACAGCTAGAAATGCTTAGTATAATAACATATTTACTGGTTCTCAAATATTTTGATGGGACGAATTAGGAAAGTATTATTTTAAACCATATCGTAATATTAAATCAATATTTCTTAAAGAATGTTGTGATTATTTGACTTAGACGTGGGTTGTGTAATCTGAAAGGCGTAGTCTGGTAAGTTTGTACATGCAATATTATGAATTATTCAGAACTTGGGCGATATCTTTAACCTATACTAGAATGTTTAATCAAGTTTGGTATTGGTGTAAACGCCTAGGTACTGACCATTGCATGTTTAAAGGTTGTTATGAATATTTGTATATGAAAACTGAATATGAAAACGCAAATTACTGAACTAACTAGGTTTCTAATATGTTAAATGGCATAGTTTATGAGGATTGGTGGGTAAAGCAAGCACTGAGTAGAAACCGTTTGCCTGTCATTAAATAGTCTATATTACACAAGGTATCCAGTGAATAACATTTCAGATTGCATGCCAAGAAAATGTGTATTGTATCCATATCTGAATTAAATTCATTGCAAGCAAATGTATCTGAGGGAAAAGATTCTCCTTTGTTCGGATAGTACAAGAGTCATACTAATCCCCTCACCAGCTGTTGGGTGTTATTAAGTGAATTAAATCCCCCAACCTGCTATTGGGTCACATTAAAGGCATTCACCCCGCTTCATTCAAAAAATGTATATTTTCTTGATTGCGGTCATGTCGTGACCTTTGACATTACATAATTCGTTTTCCTCTGAAAAGTATTTTCCAAATGCCTCAGAAATTTTCCTTGGTATATATGGGTAAATCTATGACCCGCCTCCTTTTCACAAAACTGTTCAGTGAACAGTGAATTGAGGAATTCACCATGCCGAGGCCCAGTAATTAACGTCTTTAGACACAATATTGGCTCAGCGTCGCCAGAGCAGCCTAAGAACTCTACATCCTTCGACACGGGACGCTTCCTGCAACGGTAACGACACTACCGTTCACTGTAACGCATACAACACGTGTTCCAAGTTGAGGTCACATAGATTGTCCGGATTGTAAAGTACAGGAATTCAAAGAGTCTCGATGCTGCATTATGTTACCTCAGTTTACACGACACCACCGGCAGCGTTGGTACCGACTTCAAAGTCAGTGGGTCTAAACCATTTCCGTAGAGTTTAGCTACGTTCGGTCTCAACATATGACATTGACATCCAAACAGAACGTCAAATGAGCGTACAAAATGTCGCAAGCTTCAGTTGAGGAAGTGTCATGTTTGGGTAATGTGACAGGAAAAGAACAGAATCCCCTAACACAAAGCGACCTTAGCGTTAAGCCTATTGTAAACCAGTGTTAACATCCCTTGTGCACGTGGATCCAGATCGTTTTCCTGACAGATAACCGTGACTAGATCTGAGGTCCTCGCTCTATGGAGGTAACAGGGTTCATGCATGTGCTCAGGGTGATTGAATTTAGTTTTTACACAGCAATTAGTTCATATGAATAAACCTGTATTCCAGCCAAGGCCTGCATCGAGCACACCTTGGTATAGTGCGAAGTAGTTTAGTTATATGCTGGACTAACACAGCAATCAGCTATATTCTAGCTATATGGTGGCGGTTTGTAAATATTCGGGTCTGGAACAGACAGTCCAGTGATCAACACCATTAGCATCGATCGGTGCAATTGGGAACCGATGACATGTGTCAAGAAAGTAAGCCTGTTATGGCAAGCATGGATTGCTGAAGGTCTATTCTACCCCGAGCCTTCACGGATATGCATGTCCTCACACCACGAACCTAGACTGAATCCCAAACAAGCATACAGCAAAGATGTTCAAAGCCATATCTCCTGCATTTATTAGGGAGGATGAGCTGGACAGACGACGTCGTCAATGTTCGTTCTCTGTAACAGACCAATAGTGGACATATGACACGAGGCCTTGCGACTGCCCTGCTTAAAACACGATGTAATGGCACATGCACTCAGACCTTCTCTGGTAATGTCCTGTACACAGGTATATTTTTGTTTTGACTTAAAAGAGTCAACAACGGGCGATGTGGCTTGGAGGTCCTTAATATATCCCTACAGCCGATGGTATGACTGCTTGGCCCTTTAAATGACCCTACAGCTGACAGGGTAACTTACAGCCCCTTAATATGACCCTACAGTTGATGGTGTGACTTAAGGGCCTTAATATGACCTTACAGTTGATGGTGTGGCCTGCAGGCCCTTAATATGACCCTACAGCTGACAGTGTGACTTACAGACCCATAATATAACCCTACAGGTGATGGTGTGACTTGCAGGTTTTCATATGACCCTACAGTTAATGGTGTGACTGGCCCTTAATATGGCTCTACAACTGACGATGTGACTTACGGGCAAGTAATATGACCCTACACCTGCAGCTGACGATGTGACTTACAGGCCCTTAATATGAATCTACAGCTGCTGGTGTGACTCACAGGCCCTTAATATGACCCTACAGTTGGTGTGACTCACAGGCCGTTAATATGACCCTACAGTTCATGGTGACTTGCAGGCCCTTAATATGACCCTAAAGCTGATGATGTGACTTGCAGGCCCTAAATATGACCCTACAGTTCATGGTGTGACTTACAGACCCGTAATATAACCCTACAGTTGATGGTGTGACTTGCAGGCCCTTAACATGAGCCTACAGCTGATGGCGTGACTTACAGACCCGTAATACAACCCTACAGTTGATAGTGCGACTTGCAGGCTTTTCAAATGACCCTACAGTTAATGGTGTGACTGACAGGCCCTTAATATGACCCTACAGCTGCTGGTGTGACTCACAGGCCCTAAATATGACCCTACAGTTCATGGTGTGACTTACAGACCCATAATATGACCCTACAGTTGATAGTGTGACTTACAGACCCGTAATATAACCCTACAGTTGATAGTGTGACTTACAGACCCGTAATATAACCCTACAGTTGATAGTGTGACTTACAGACCCGTAATATAACCCTACAGTTGATAGTGTGACTTACAGACCCGTAATATAACCCTACAGTTGATAGTGTGACTTGCAGGCTTTTCAAATGACCCTACAGTTAATGATGTGACTGACAGGCCCTTAATATGACCCTACAGCTGCTGGTTTGACTCACAGGCCCTTAATATGACCCTACAGTTCATGGTGTGACTTACAGACCCGTAATATGACCCTACAGTTGATAGTGTGACTTACAGACCCGTAATATAACCCTACAGTTGATAGTGTGACTTACAAACCCGTAATATAACCCTACAGTTGATAGTGTGACTTGCAGGCTTTTCAAATGACGCTACAGTTAATGGTGTGACTGACAGGCCCTTAATATGACCCTACAGCTGCTGGTGTGACTCACAGGCCCTTAATATGACCCTACAGTTCATGGTGTGACTTACAGACCCGTAATATGACCCTACAGTTGATAGTGTGACTTACAGACCCGTAATATAACCCTACAGTTGATAGTGTGACTTACAAACCCGTAATATAACCCTACAGTTGATAGTGTGACTTGCAGGCTTTTCAAATGACGCTACAGTTAATGGTGTGACTGACAGGCCCTTAATATGACCCTACAGCTGCTGGTGTGACTCACAGGCCCTTAATATGACCCTACAGTTGGTGTGACTCACAGGCCGTCAATATGACCCTACAGTTCATGGTGTGACTTACAGACCCGTAATATGATCCTACAGTTGATAGTGTGACTTACAGACCCGTAATATAACCCTACAGTTGATAGTGTGACTTACAGACCCGTAATATAACCCTACAGTTGATAGTGTGACTTGCAGGCTTTTCAAATGATGCTACAGTTAATGGTGTGACTGACAGGCCCTTAATATAACCCTACAGTTGATGGTGTGACTTGCAGGCCAAAACTTAGACTATGGCTGACAGATTCACCTTGGGCTCTAAATATGACTCTATACTTGACAATGCTGCCTTTGCTTTGTAACACTGACCTCCAGTTGAAGGTGCTACCCTCAGTTGATAGTGTGACCTTTGAGTTCTATCTCTTACTCGCTAGTCCATGGTGTGAATCAGCCATCTGACAGCTGCAGGAACAGACTGTAATGCAGGGTAGGTGGATGTGTTTCAATTCTTTGTTGCCCGACAATCTGGCAAGTTGACCAAGCAACAGGCACTGTCTGATTTGTTGCAGAATACTTACAGTCATAGACAAATAAACCTCCGAATCCAGTTTATTGTGTGATTCTTTCCATTTAATGACGTCTTTGTGAGCATTAGTAAAACCAGAGAAAATCACATCAGAAACAAACAAAATGTTGTAAAATATACATATTTATTCAATTGTCTGTACAAATTTTACAGTTTTTACATGTTTTTGTAGACAAGCAAAAGATCCCACATAACCTGGGTGGAGACAACTCCTGCAGGTAACAATCTGGCAGACACACTTACAACATATCAAGATAACAACAACAGTACCACCAATTGACCATGTGCTCCATGTCATATGAAATATTTGTATCAACATTAGGTGTTCTTCAGAGTGGAAATACTGATTGCCGAGTCAGTAGAGTAATTATGTCTTAAAGCAGGGGTTGATTTAAGGAAATGAAACCTACTTGCACTAAGTGCAACCTCCTTAGTAATCACCTTGTTACACCAAATAGAAACAGGTTGCACCTGCTGTTTAATATAAAATCTTATACAATGGTTGGGTTTTGGTAAAGATGGTTTGGAACAGTATTTTAACAAAAGAAATCTGCAGTTATCTTGATTCCTAACAGTCAGTCGATCAGTCACTGAACCAAGTCAGTCCCTCATCATTCTGTTTTCCAGTTGAAGTCTGTGTTGTTTAAACACAAATATTAACATGCACTGGATGCAAGTTAATATATGTAAGAGGTTCCATTTAGCAGTTTCATGTTGCACCAGTTCAAGTTCTGAATGCTCAAATCGAGCCCTCAAGGAAAAGTGATTGCTCCTATAGTGAGTGAGTGATGAGTGATGATTTACAATGTTCCTGCAATGATGGAAGTATGGTTCTTAAAACTTATCATGTCAAGGGGATCATTCAACACAAACCATGTTTAGGTTATGGAGTCATATACTGCAAGAGCCAACACATAGCACCACGCCACCACAGAGGAAGGTACAAGAACCGTCCAGCGGATGGAGCGTCTGCCAGGAGAGCAGCAGATTGGGAGTTTGATCCTCAGTCAAATACTATAAAGATGATACTTTTGTTACCCTGCATTTAGAAATAATGTCACTAAGAATAGCTCAGTCGGTTCTCACACTATCTTTACTGCTATTTTTACCTCATCTCATTTCACCTGGAACCAGTTTCACAGATTGAGTTGAGAAGTCAGGAACCCGTATAACCCTTCACCTAAGAGATACCTTAGTATAAAATGAACCTTGCAAAGTTTATGTTCTGATTGGAATATAACACATATTACTTCTAGGTTTAGCTTACCGATATTTACTAGGGAATTAGGATGAATCATTATTGCAAGTGTTTGAAAACAGTAACCACTGCTACCGTCAGTGTAAACAGTACAGCAGGCCAGCTGACAGATAAGTGATGACATTTCATTGTGATGTCATAGAAAATCAATGATCTGCAAGTCATTGTGATGTAAATTAGGTGACAACAACCCGGCAGCCACAGTAAGATTACAAATTTAGGATACTGATACCATCAACACATACATTCAACAACACCTTAGACTCTACCCTGAAATACAATCTTTACCCTCTTCCACACTGCAGCTTGAACATGAACAACATGCACACTCTTAATCTGTCATGGTGTAACTCACCGGCACAAAGTATTCACAATAAGTACAAATGCTCATCTTCCATACACATATGTTCTAGATGTGATCAATAATCCATCACATTCTATTTTTAGCAAATTAACGAACAAAGTAAAAGATTACTGCAAGATCATGATAAAAACTCCAAGTTTTTACTTAACAAATATAGGAATGTCCATTCCATTCATTCACAATTGTTTTCATTTACAAGTGATTGCAAAATGAGTGAGTGAGTTTAGTTTTACGCCACACTCAGCAATATTCCAGCTATATGGCGGCAGTCAGTAAGAATCGAGTCTGGACACGACGATCCAGTGATTAAAAGCATGAGCATCGATCTATCCAACTGGAGACCGATGACATGTGTTAAGCAAAATCTTAGAAACACAGAAGTGATTCTTATCTCAAGGAACTGATAACTGACCACGCTGTTTTTCACATTATAACATATAGAAAATAGGATCTACATGAACAATTTGATTGTCAGTCCCTATATATCACAATTGATATCGCAACACGTGAACCTGTCTCACAATATCTTGAATAGAGGGTTCAGTTCAATACAGACCTGCCAAAATGATCACTCATATAGATATGCACATATGAAGAATTATTGTTGTATTTCAGTAAGTTTTGGAGAGCTTCACTGAGGTACATTAGTCATAATTTCTACACTACATACTATTTTCAATTTGCATATATCAATGAGGGAGGAAAGTATTGGGTGGAAACACAGTTAAAGTTTATTTAAGTACAGAGTGATATTAAGTTTCGATTTGGTTTGTGGAGAGACTACAAACTTCTTACCCAGGCCCACACCTCATACACACTGACATCTGTCATGAAAACAAATATTCTTCACAGTTTCAAACATGCAACTGTCAGATCAGAATTAACTGTTAGGTTGCTTATGACTTCACAACACAGCCAAGCCAGGAATACAACATTAGCAAACTTCAAACAATATCTAGACCTGTACAACACACTATAACAAGAAAAGCTTATCACTAGCATTGGTACTGTATTGTCACAGAGAAACAATAAAACTATCAGTGTATAACTAAAGGAACACATGTCACTACAGTCTCTGGCTCAACTAGTATGTCCTGTAGTAACTGAAGTAATAATCTAATGGATGTAGTCAAACTAATATATTTAATAGATCCATGCAGAAAATACAATTAATCATGGATAAATTCTGATTTTTTTTCATGCCTTTAACTCATTACAAAAAAATGTTTCAGCATCAACACAAACATAGCAATATAATATATGCCCTTTGTTTTGTCGGAAACTTAATGATAATCATGATGATTTAGATATTTAACATCCTTTTTCCAACATAATGCATAATTTGCACATGGGCCCGCCAGGCCATGTGATGCCTGATGTGACCTGTGAAGCCCATTTCTGGTGTCCTCCACTATGATTTACCTGGAATACTGTAAAGCCGCATACAACTCATCTCACTCACTATGATGACCTGTTGGTGACCCCTTAGCAGCTCCAGAACCAAACGGTACTCCTCTCCTACTCCAGAAGGGTTGAGCGGTGAGTGAGTGACTTGGGTTTAAAGCCAACAAAATGCCAGCTTATTGTAAGTAGGAATTATGTTTTGTGCTGGCAGACCAGTGATAATAACTGGCATAGGTAGACACCATTCTTCATGCCCAAATAGGGTATCCTCAAGGCATTTTTAGCAAGTGCCCTGTCCTGTTTACTTGTCACCCTGGTCTTTTTATTTGATTCCAGTATTTCATGGTAACAATTTGTAGCATTTAGGTTCTATTTTATGTTCAAGTTAAATAAAAATACTGTTCTCTTTCAGCCTTTAAGAATGATATCCATGAACAACTAACATTCTACTAGGAAATCTGCCATTTCATGTCCTTTCTGGAATACCGGTCGCCCTTTTGAAATTATGTCACCCTGCAGTTTGTTTCTTTTCACCCTGGGAGAAACACTAACAGCCCAGAGTTCACTTGGACTGTAATTACCCTGGTTTTAGGATAACATGACTAGTCTAGTCCCTCTTTATTATTACTAGTCTTGGACTAACAGGCTATGTCTATCGGTGATTAGGCTGATCTAGGTCTTGGTTCAAACCTTCAACTTGCAAGCGTTTTCATTAGCTATGTATGAGCAAAATGGTAGTAATAATATATTCAAATCATTATCCACTTTGGAAAATGCATCAACTTTGGTAAGGCTTGCACATTAAGAAACACTGAATCCAACTGGATTCAAACCTATGATCATATGTTCCTGGAACATCTAAGGGAGGCAACTGTGCACAGTAACTTGCTCACCTTAGCTCACTATTCTTGTACTACCTACTCCGGGTTATACAAAACAGTAATAAAGGCATTTAACTATCAACTAATTACACAAAGGTAACCTCATGTTCATGCTGGGTCAAGACATTGGGGGTATGTTCTAGATAATCACACTCCCTGATTAGTTCATGGAAACAGGTTTACCTTGCCTTGTTCACATGTAAACAAATACAAAGAAAAATAAAACACACAAATATGCACTTGTGGCTTGATGATAATCTTAATAACTTACAAACTGGCAATACACATTTGCATAATTAACTTAAGTTGCAAATATCTACATTTTGCATCTAAGCCAAATCAAGCAGTGTGATACATTCTGAACGACAATTCACATTCTGAACAACAATTCTTAGAAAATTAACTTGCATCTCTGTAGCAGTGGAATCATTCTTCAGATGCTGAAGGGAGTCAACATTAATTACAAATTCAAAAACAGAAGATACTGAAAAGCTTACACTTCATTTACAAAATTATATTTAGATATTAAATTAAAATTAAATTAGACATAATTACAATATATATATCTGTACAATATTTACAGTGTGGGTCATGGAGAAGAGGATCAGAGCCTACAGCAGGCATTGATACACTGTGTATAATATTCACATTGTTAATGCTGCCAGAGTACACCTGCATCACAGCTTACATGCATACACATGGTCAATATCACCATACTAAATCACAACAGGCCACAAAGTCACAAGTACCGATCATCATCCATTAGCTCTCACTCAGGTTTGTGGTTACCACTGATTATCACTGAATTTCTTTGCTTTTCACTAATACTGATTTCCATTGGTTACCATTGATTTCCACTGACCACTAAATATTGCTGATTTCCATTGGTAACCATTGATTATCAATTTTTCACTGATTACCAATGACAACCACTAATTTTCATTTTTTAACTATTCATTATGACTTCCATTGACAATCAGTGACTACCACTGATTTCCACTGGTTACCGTTGACAACTGTAAATGTATCTTATTACCATAGTTTTGTTCTAGTTCATAACAAACTGATTCCAAAGTGTTTGAGAGTTAACATTTCCAGCTCATTTCAATAATCTTTTTCATTTTAACTAGATTTCTAGTTTGATCCTTGTTTGTCCACTGTGAGAGGTAGGGCTGCAACGAATACACTATGTGGCGAACATAACATGTATCGTAAATATTACGTAACGAATGCAAATAATTATTCACGAATACAATACTGTAGTTAAATGATTGATGCGCAACATGGAATCCCCATGTTGCCAGTGTTTATTTGTCATAGTAATGACCACTGACACTCTAATTTGGTATGTGATAGTCCCCTCTGTACTATGTGCAGCCTCTGCAAACTAAGATGACTTGCACTACTGCTAGACTAGTAGATATTCCATTCTTGCATATCTCACTTTGAAAAAGGATATAAGGTCTAAAGTAAAACATGCTCTGTTAAAAAAACATAAATTCATGTTCGGTTCTGGTGACCACAAATAACGGACTGAATTCATGGAGGGCTAGGGGTTTAATTCACAAAATAAGCAAGTGAATGAGAGGTAAGCTTACATGATACCATGGCCAGTGAGAATCCAATCAGACCAGTCAATCACATTAGCGGATTAACCATGAAAGGATGTTTACATTCAAATTTTGGGTTAGTGAGTTATTTTGTGGGCAAGTAACTTTGAGGCAGAGATGGCCTGACTGGATAGAGAAACTATTTCCCTCACTGCATGATACAGGTCTGAAAAAGACCTGATGCTAACTAACCACCAATCATAGTTAGACCAATCTCACTGCATGATACAGGTCTGAAAAAGACCTGATGCTAACAAACCACAAATCATAGTTAAACCAATCTGGAATGAGCCCTTTTATTACAGGGTTACAACCTGCCTAAGGGACACAACTCTGCACGGCAATGTGCAATATTTTCAGTAGGAAGTACATTCATGCTAAATGTATCTTTCTGGCCTCACAATCCCTGTTAACCAAGTAATGAAATCAGTCTTGTCTTGTGTTGCTATGATGAAATAAGCCCCTTGTGGCCACCTTATCCTCCTTGTTTTATTTTCCCTGACGTTTTTATACATGTATTGTCACACATGATAACATCAATGTCATCAACCCGCCCCTCTTCACAAACTTCACTGGATCAACATTCAGTCCAAGACAAAAATGCCAATATATTTACAGATGAAAATCTATGAAATACAAGAAGAAATCTAAATGCATCCTAGAACAATTAATTTCAGAAGCAATCTAGACTTGCCAAATAATTCTAGATTTGAGTTGGAATCATATTTTCATTTATTCTCCTGGGGACAGACAGAATCTTCTCAAATGACAAAGAGATTGAGAGTCTGGCAAGGTGGAGTCCTGTTACTCAGAGATTGAGGAAGATATGTGATCATATTTATTGGGAAGAACAAGGCAGTATAATACTGCTGAGGCAAGACAGCTTCCACCATTGGGTAGACATATACTACTCAATATTAGATAGGGATCATCAGTTTTGTGAATCATGGAAGGATAAAGATATCCCTATGAAAAGAGGAGTAGCATATATGGTGACTTGGACCTGTTCTACATGGATCAATGTTGGATGATAGTATAGAATCTACTTCAGCAGTTTCACAAGAGACGGTGGGTTTGTGTGATGAACAAAGTATTATGTAGGAAGACCAACGGCAAGAGTTGGCTTCAAATTTAACACAACTATCTATTTCTATAGTGTCATGTTCCATCTGGGTTTCACAATAACATTACATTCTCAGCTCCCTGGGGAGTAGATAACCCTAGGTTGACAGATAACCTCCTCATCCCACTGGATACCAATTCACTTTTTGGTGAAGAACAGGCATTTTTGGACAAAGTTACCTGCCTAAGAATGTAAAGTGGACCAAATAAAGATTCCAAAGAACACGAAAAACAATACATTAAAATACTACCCAGGCAATAATCTCTCATGAAAATCAGAACTTTTTCCTCCAATAAGACTTATAACATACACCTCTAAGAGTTAATTTTGCTGAATGCTGACTGGCAAATTAAAATGAATAATCATTTCAGTTCTTCACAATGGGTTTTTGAACCAATCAGATGTCAGATTTCTACATCTGATGGCTTCAGGCCTCACCATTTTGATTCAGAAATTACCGTCTAAAATCTCCACCAAACACAGATACACTCCTTTTTCAAGTCTTCATGATTAGAAATGGTTGGATGTGAAAAATATTCACAACAGCTCCAAATCCAGATCCGTTTGCATATGGAACTCGCTGATAATATTTGTTTCAAGAAATTGAGACATGTCTGCAGGCATCAGATGTGAGTTGCCATTTTACGAGGCTGAGTATCATATTTGAGGTCCCATTTCAATTAGATGGCTAGCAATACTTAAGGTACTGAGGCAATAACAGTACTGACAAAACAACAATCTGGCACAAACAGTCCTATCTTGTGATCATGTGCAACATCTTAAATTCTGGGTCTAGATTTTCAAAGCTCTCTTAGCTCTAAGGTAGTCATAAGTAAATGTTAAGGTATGGTATTTATGACTATCTTAGCGCTAAGAGAGTTTCGAATATCTAGGTCCTGGATAGTAAGACAGATGGTGAAAGATACTTGACATGCAGTGTTACAGATCCACACTAACAGCATGCTGGTGTATACAAGTATTGAATACGTTCCCATATTACCAGGCAATTCCCTCTGCATGGAGAGCTGAAGGTCGGTAGCTGTGATACCAGAAGTTTTGTGCTGCTACTTTGAATTTAGGGAATAAAATAAGAACTGGTTGCCTCAGAGTATATTATGTCTGAGTGTAGTATCCTTCTTGAACTGTGGCATGGTATCTCAGTAATCTTGGGACTTCAAACTGGCATTAGTCAAGCTTGCATGAGCAGAGACATGCATGCACACACACATAGTGACACAAACACAGACACAGACACAGACAGACTCACACATGTGCATATATAAAAGTGCATGTTAAAACCTATTTCGCTTCAGAACAGCTCAGCCGTTAATTGCCTACTTCAACATGTTCAAGCAGACATAATTTGAGTTGAATCAAAGACAAAATGTAAGATGTTACATTGGTTCTCCTCTTTACATTGCTTCAGAAACTTTTTTTCTGTTAATAGTGGTACTAAGAATGTAAATCAAGCATTGTCATAGTAAACAGTCAAACAGTAGTGCATTCATCACATCCACAGGCCACAGAATTGTGGGCAGAGTTATCTGCCCTTGTCATCTCCTGACATCAAGGAATATGACCAGACATGGCTCCAAGTAACTTATTTATCCAAAAGTAAGGGAAATTTTAAAAGTCCCACAAATGTGGCTGATATGGGATGAGGACTAGAAAGACGTAATACACTAATGTGGTCATATACGCCCTGTAAGCAACATCAATCTCATCACTAGCTGACAGAACAAAGCCTCTGTCACTTCAGAAGGTAAAGGAGCCTATTTGATGGAAACTGTACTTGCTAAGGAGAAAGGAGGTCAGAAATTCAATGCTTCAAGAAAGGTTATCAAATGTCTTAGAATATAGTCTGGAAAACTTTCAGTGTCAAGATGCCAGTTTCTTGGCACAGAGATCTTTGCACGTTCTGTATACTGATTGTCAGAAGACACAAGCTGCATGTGATTATGACTGTCACATTGGATTTCATTCCCTCTGTTAGTTATGTGGTGCTGTTCAGTAATCAGCCCAGTAGATCACTTTTCTTGACCGTTCACAGCTGACCAGGGACGAGCCAATTGGATTCCATGCACAGGCCATTATTGCATGACTGCAAGGGAGAATGTAAGACAGCGGTCATAAGACAGTATATCACAAATCTTACCAAGGTATGGAATTCTCAACAAAAACACTAACCTTTAGCAGCCTGCAACTTTAGCTCCTTAACCTGTAAAATTTGGATCAGTTAAAGCTATGCCATATGATAAAACTAAATTTGTCTAATATTGGTGCCAAGAGCAAAATTCAGTCTGGTAGTCATAAAAATATTTACACACATTCAGCGATTGGCTACTCTGAGTGAAGGCACAGGACATTTTTGTGAGGTTTTCCATTCTCACCTATGTTCTTTGAGAAGTTTCTCCACCTTGTTCTTGCTGACGTTCCAGATATACAACCCTCCGTCACTGGAGCCAGCAGCGGCAAAACTACCGTCAGGGCTGGAATCAGACACAAACATTCACTTAAGACCAGTCTAAGTAAACTTAGTCTCAGCATTTGTTACACTCCTATACTGAGTCTAACAAACTCTAGTGGGAGGTCGCATCAGGTAACCTTTGAGTGACCTATGACCATCCAATCAAACATGAGATGTCAAGACGGTTAACCAGTCAGACAACAGCTAGCACTGATGTTTGACCTGCAGAATATACACTTAGAGCTTACTGATGATATGCTTACCACTAGCAAATATTTCCGCAAGCTGATATCCTTGAATATTGACAACAATGCTATTTTCAGCAACTGCTTACTCACTGTTGTCAGTGTTGTAGCGTGCTCCATCTAGAAGCATTTGTATGGAAAATAGCATTCAACATTCGGATACAAACCTTTTTGAGCTAAAAGTCCAGAAGGTATGTGCAAATGTTCACTTTTGCTATTTAGCAAGCTGTGTTCTGATTGGTCAATGTCAAAGGTTACCCCACGCGACCTAGGACTGCAACTAACAGTACTGAAACTAAGTTTACTTAGACTGATGTAAGACACCTACAGGTTCACACACAGAGCAGTGTGCAAAATAGCTTTCAAGTGTTGCTAGCCAGCTAGCCAGGCTAGCTATGCCTGAAAGCTTACAAAATAATCCATTACCCCAAAATATGAATGCAGAAACTAGTAAAAGATTGAAAAATAGATGAGAATATGATATTGTTGGCATGATACTGGTTTCATCATTAAACTACCAATATGATGAACATGCTTATCAGGCCAAAATCTTGCATGACGTAAAAGTGTATTATAATTTAACAAGTCGGACAAAGTAACATATGTACACAATTACCCCATGAAAATTCACTAGCCAGTCGGGCTGGGACTGTGGAGATTTACTATTCCGGCTGGACTTTTACAAGCCACGACTAACTGGCTGGTAGAGTACATACAGGATCATACAAGATAGGCTACAGATGCTACACAGTCCCTGCAGGGACTCATTTTCATGTGAATAAAAACTTAAGTTTGTTTCAAGAATATGGGCCTGTTCTGCTGACAAAGTTACTTTGTTTGGCTTCACAATATTTGAAACAGGTATAAACATAGGAAACAGGATGTGTTTTAATGCCAGATTCTATCATGGACATCTTGCGGTACCACTTACCTGAACACAGCCCTTGACCAATCACAGCCAACTTTAAAACCATCAGCACTGCAAACAGAACAGACACATTCAATAATATCACAGGGGTGTGAACAGGTAGGAATGGACAAAAAGGGAAAATGAACAGGGGTCTTAGGGTCTTCACTATCGAGGTGGAAGATATACAAACTGCCTACCAAAATGTTGCTGAGACCTGGTTCATCCTGAGGTCAATAATCTTCACGGAATCATCTCGAGTGCAGCACAGCAAACTACATCGGTCTGAAAACAGGGACATCAGGTCTTAAAGTTTGTGTTCAGTCAATGACAAAAGTATTCTGAACAGACAAATAAAATTAAGCAAGAAAATTAAGGATGTGAACTTGTGTAATATGAGGAACACAAGCCAAGGAACACATTTTTTCTCTTCTAAGTGCCATTCAAAGACATTAGACAAATAAATCACAGTTTTAAATAATGTCAGAAAAATGAATAAAGCATCTCACATAGTGTACTTGTTCTTTACCAATTAATTGCCAATCATGCCTGCAACACCGAGACAAATAGGCCTTTGAATGTCAGGAAATTGAATAAAGCATCTCACATAGTGTACTTGTTCTTTACCAATTAATTGCCAATCATGCCTGCAACACCGAGACAAATAGGCCTTTGAATGGCATTTAGAAGTGACACACATAAGGAGGAGATTTTCATGGCTGTTAACTTCTTTATTATGAGGAACATATTTTGGAGTATACACTTACTCCTTCACCAGGTGAATCACTCCCCTGATGAAACAGTAAGAATTAGGGCTGCATGGTTTTTCAAACAATATTGCAACATTTTTCCTGAGAACTGGTATATTGGGTAAAGCACATATATAAAGTTTTTGTGATTATCTTTATGGTTTAAATAAAAATCTTCACACCTTCATTCACAACAAATATTTTCCTTCGCTAACCTTTCCAGTTGCAAAACATGGCATACTGTAATTCAATAAATTCTATAAAGTGAAGTCTCCATGACTATGCAAACTAATATTGAGATTGCTGTCAGAAACATAGCATATATGTTAAGAGACTTATGATGTAGAAAACAGGATTAACAAGTACAATTAATGTCACTTACAGTCCAAAACTTAATTTCCAGATACACTGCAATTCGGTACCTGAACCGCAATATATTGCAGTACATCTTAAATACCAATACACAGCCCTAAGAAGTATAAATCTCTTATGCAGACAAATAAACCCAAGATTTGACAACTAGATATACACCTCTCAGGTATGCTGAGAGAAATCAATGCATGGTCTGGTTTATAGCGTGTCAATCTGTTCACATCATCATCATAAACTGTAGCCATGGCAACAAGTGCCAATGGATAGGCCACATATGTTGCAATATCTTTTCAAACAGACAAAATAAATTGTAAAGATTGACGAGTCAGGATGATTCGACAGTTTCTGTCTGTGAGTGAGTGGTTGAGTGGTTGATTGAGTGGTTGATTGAGAGGTTGAGTGGTTGAGTGAATGAGTGAATGAGTGACCACTTTCACTAGACTACCCTACTACTAATTTAGGCACAAAAAGAGACTCAATCGCTCAATGTTGTAATTTACATGAGAATTACTCAGACTGGTGGGCTGACAGTTATCTCACAGAACTACCCAACAGCATTGTCTGTCCATCACCATAGGTCTGGCTTGTTACAAAATGAAACCATACTGATTAATGCTGAATCAGCAGTTTACAACTAATCATGTCGACAAACATTCTGAATGTGATCCATGACAGCTTATCTCATAGTGGTAGCCTACAGGTTAAAGCGTTTACTTGCCATGCCAAAGGCCTGGGTTTGAATCCCCACTTGGGTACAATGCCCATCCGACTTGATGTTGCTTGAATACTGCACAAAACCATATTCACTCACTCATCATCTCATAGTTGTTTGTTTTACCTATATTTTAAGAGATAGTCAGAAATATCTAAGCTCTGTAACAGCTGCCTCAATGGCTTGATAATTGTGCAAGAATCTACACAGAAACATCGCTCTATACATAAAGCAAGAATCTGTCATCCATACAGTTGTAGGTTTCATTTTTGGGACTCACCAAGTTCTAGAATGCCAACCAAAATATACACTTCAGAACAGCTAGCATGACACATATGGGAGACAGGGCACCTATTCCGACACAGACTCCTCACACATGCAACAATATATTTTCAGCCTGTGTGAAATGTATATCAATTTTACTTTCAGTCATTTCTTCCCACATAGGATTCTTGGCATATCTTCCTAAGTAACATCTGTTCTTATACGGCCGTGACATGGTGCAAGCGTTCAGGATTCGCGATTGGTTGCAATCCGATTTAGTTGTGCAATCAGCAACATTGTTTCAAAAATGATCATTCGCATGGCCTCCATAATTTCTTTATGCTTCGGGAAAACTAGAACTTCTTCTGGGTTGCGAGCGCAAATGGTTCTTCTAGACAGAACTCACCCATGTTCTTCTAGGCAGAACTCACCCATGTTCTTCTAGGCAGAACTCACCCATGTTCTTCTAGGCAGAACTCACCCATGTTCTTCTAGGCAGAACTCACCCATGTTCTTCTAGGCAGAACTCACCCATGTTCTTCTAGGCAGAACTCACCCATGTACATGGTAAATCATCAATACCATCGTTGACAACAGACAAGGCTGCCAGTAAATGATTGTGTGTCATATCAACTAGTCCACAACAGGGGGAAGGATATTTGTGGTCCCATATTTGCTTATGTTAGTCAAGTTGCATCTAAGTCGATGTAACCCTTTTTCTGACTAACTTGTGTTGTGAGTTTTTGCCGCTAGGGGATTTTACAAGAACTGGGAAATAAAGCTGTATTAGAACAGAGGTTTATAGGAAGATATGACAAGTAACCCCTGTGGGAAGAGAATGACTTTCAGTTAGTTATTCCCTATCGGTGATAGCTTTATCAGACAATTATTCTGGGCACATTACCTGGTGCGAGATCTAGTGACGTCAATCTTCCCTGCAGCATGATTTCATTAGCACTAGAATCAGACCGTGTGTCCCAGAAACGGACACGCTTGTCAAAGTGACCGCTGATGATATGGTTGCCATGCAGCGTTACCAAGTCATTGCAGCTTGACCCAGCAAATATTGTTTTTATACCTGCAAGTACAGCAAACCTTTAATACATTTTAATGACACTTCAATCCAGAACCATTCCACCAGTTACACAGTACCCCAAAATTTCATTCCAACCTCTGGGTGTCATGTTTCAGATACCACGCCCATAAGGTTTACGGATGTATGTGTACAGTGAACAGTGTTCTGTGGAATGATACAATCCAGGTCTTGAGCATCCTATTCTCAGCCATCATATGACTGAAATACTGCCAATGTGACGTCCAGTTTTAACTCACTCACTCACTATTGTCAGCCAGTCAGTAATCAGTTCATGTATATATCCTAATAATTATTCACTCGGTCTTGCTTAGGTCTGTAGTTATACTGGTACACAAAGAGATACTTACATGCCTTGCTGTGAAGGTCCCATACTTTCAGTGTCCTGTCATGACTGCCTGATACAACCTTGTTGATGTCCCCTAGGAACTTGGCTGCCAGCACCTTGCCACTGTGACCCGTCAGTGTGTGCTGCAACATGTATATATCCCAGATGTGTGATACTATAGGTATACCACAGTCAAACATGGGGCTATATGTATTGTACACAGGGTCAAACATGGTACTATACATATTGCATACTATGGATGCATGTATGCACGCATACGGGTTAAACACAGTGCTTAAAGTATTGTATGCTAGGGTCAATAAGTCATGCTAGTGCGATAAGTCATGTATAAGAGGGTCAAACATGGTGCTAGACCAGGGTCTAACACAGTCTCATTGCTTATTGTATATCAGGGTCAAACATGGTGCTAAGACCAGGGTCTAACACAGTCTCATTGCTTATTGTATATAAGGGTCAAACATGGTGCTAAGCATGTTGTATACCAGGGTCAAACATGGTGCTAGACCAGGGTCTAACACAGTCTCATTGCTTATTGTATATCAGGGTCAAACATGGTGCTAAGCATGTTGTATACCAGGGTCAAACATGGTGCTAGACCAGGGTCTAACACAGTCTCATTGCTTATTGTATATCAGGGTCAAACATGGTGCTAAGCATGTTGTATACCAGGGTCAAACATGGTGCTAGACCAGGGTCTAACACAGTCTCATTGCTTATTGTATACCAGGGTCAAACATGGTGCTAGACCAGGGTCTAACACAGTCTCATTGCTTATTGTATACCAGGGTCAAACATGGTGCTAGACCAGGGTCGATCATGGTACAGTAATATATGCATTGTATACCAGGGTGTAAAGCCTTTACTCCAAGGTCAAATACAGCAGAATACATATCACATGCCAATGTCTAATACAGAATTGAACACAAAGTTCCAATACACTATCTTATATATTACACACCATGGTCTAGCATGTTATCTTACACATCATATAACAAGGTCAAACGTGTTATCTTCCATATTACATGATAGAGTATAACATGTCATTTTACATATTATTGACCCTAGTATAACATGTTATGTTTCATATCGTATACCAGTATCGCAGGAATATCAGACGTATTTCCCAAGTAAGAATTAACATGAATACTTTAAAAGGTTTTGTAAAATCCATTTCCCAGAAGAATGAAATACTCAACTCAGAATCACATGTATGTACAATGTTGAGACAACAATGCCAAAAATCAAAGTCTGAGACCTCTTCACTTGAGATTGTGTTACATGAACAATGACATGGCCATAAGGTCAAGTGTGTGAAATCATTACAACACCATTCCTTGAGATGGATTTTCAATAAATCCATTAATTTAGCGATATTTACCCGTAATCGCTGATCTGCCACAGACCACACTCGACTTGCAAAGTCATTAGAAGCACCAAGAATTAAGCTGTCCTGAAACAAACAAATACTCATGAAGTACTGTTGAATCTCCTCATCAAGTACTAATTAGTTCTTCCAAATGAATGAATTTCATAAATTCTGAGGCTTGGTAAAATGTTCTGGCGTAAGTGATATGCCTTCAGAGGCATATTATTAAGGCAATCAGATTGCAGTTTTAGCCTCTAGTATGAAACTTGCATCTAGGGTACATTCTGCTTTGTCAGCTAAAAATGACCCATGTAACTAAGAGGGAAATTATGCTTAGAGCCTTGTCTTAGCAAGATATCTTGTAAACTTTAGGACTGGGAAAGTATGAAATACAAGTCAATAAATGACAGCAAAAGTTTCATTCTAGGCCCAGTTCCACGAATTGATCTTAGAACCACGACTTAGCATCAATGTAAACAGACTGACAATCTCCTCAGTGCTGAGGTGAGATCAGACATGAGACCCAATTAAGAACAAATAATCTTCATTGCATTGTGTTGGGTGTGACATGCCACCTAACAAACAAACAAAAGATGGAACCTACTTCAATGTCAAACTCTATCGCCATGATGCCAGCGTTGCTACCCGTCAGGATGCCCTTCTGTTCACACTTCCCTGCAAGAGCAATTTTAGTCAACAACAAATACATGGCTGTATATACACTCAACTGACATAAGGAAATCTGATTATAACAACAGGCCTTCGGATCCAAGGTCAGATGCCTTGTCCATATGACTGAAGAGGGTAACCCCATTAGCTAGCTGACAAATTATGGATTACACCAAGACAATCTGCATACTACTCCATCAACAGAAGACAGTGCCATTCCATGTATATTTGTACTGTGTTAGCTTGCTAATGGACCAGCTGGAATTGCATCTCTGAACCTGGTACAACTAAGGGATGTAGGGCTGGGACAGGTAGGAAAAACTGGAATCCAGTACCCACATATATTTACCCGAATCAGAATCAAGTACCCGTCAATGTAAGAAATACAGCGTTTCAGTCAACTTTCCGATTATTCAATCACGATTTGACAGAAAGAGTGGCAATATGACATTAAAACTTAGTAACAGAATTACTTACATTCCTTGTTACAACTTTTCGCTTTTACTGTAACATGACTACTTATGCGCAGATAAATTACAGTCATTAATAAAAAAACCCAGTTAACGGACAATACCTGGATGTAAATGTGTGTTACATTAGCCAATAATGAAAAGGACAAGTCATAATCTGCCCTTGTCATCATAATGTTCTCTCCCTTGAAATAGGACTCAATTCCAGTTGTACCTGACATGGATTTGAGTACCTGAGTACCCGACAAGCCCTAAAGGGAGACAACTGTTTTACTTGTGACATTGTAGCTGTCTTAGTTTCCAGTCTGTTAAGTATTGGTGAAGGGTCATGAAATATAAAAAGACAGTTTCTATTGCTAAATAGCAGTTATATTTGCAAGATTAATACTTCCTGTAAAGGTTTCTTTCTAACAAAACGCTCTGCAATAGATATCAAAACAAATACTAGTCTTAAAATGTATCTCCAGCTATGATTTAAGAAAAAAACTCACCATTAATAATTTCCCAGAGTTTTATTTTCCTATCAGCACTACCAGTTGCAAACAGTCTTCCAGTGCCACTCCACTGCACAGCATTTACCTCCCCTTCATGAGCATCCTAAAAAGCAAGTATTTTCAGGTTTAGCATCTATTAAACAGAATGAGTGAGTGAGTGAGTTAAGTTTTATGCCACACTCAGCACTATTCCAGCCGTATGACGATGGTCTGTAAGTGATCAAGTCCGGACCAGACAATCCAGTGGTCAACAGCATATTCATGATCTGTACAACTGGGATATGATGAAATGTGTCAACCAAGTCAGTGAGTCTGACCACTCGCTGGCATGGTTTACTGAAGATCATTTATAGTCCAGACCTTCATGGATCTACTGTACTGACATGACTTAGTCACAGAAAACTGCAGACTGGCACACAGCAACATACACTGAGTCACACCATGTGGTAAGGTACTCACAAACACACACTGTGCTCTGCTCGGTATGGAGGCACTGAGACAGATGGGGGTGATCCCTGGGAGCAGGAGCTTGCCGCTGAAACAAACAGGACGGGGTCAGTAACACGTGTGTAGCTAAGCCACACTGTCTGTCATGATGGCGGAAGAAATCACGGAAAGGGTGAAGTCCCAAACAACATTAATGCTGACTTGTATAAGCAGAAGCAGTGTTTAAAATTGAGCAAGAAAATTAAATGTTTTTTTCACAATCCATACTTTAAAAAGAAACATTAAATGACGAATCAGTTGTTATTGGGTGGGCTGGGTCAGAGAGAATCAGGGAAGTGTCAACAAAGACTGACGGCCTATAAGGAGTGGCTGAGTGAGTGAGTGAGTGAGTGAGTGAATGAGTGAGTTAACGTTTATAGTCACAGCAGCAGACCTCTAGGGAAGAATGAAGAAAATCATAGTAATACAACTATTTAGGGACAGTCATGAAAAATTGGACATTTATAAACAGGCCTCAACATTTTGTCTCTTTGAGGACAGCCATCCCATTGTACAAGAACAAGACACAGTCATTTACAAGTATCAAGTACATCAATGCATTAAAACCTTTGACCGCTCCATGTAATAAAATGTCTGGCCCTGTTCCCAAACTTAAATACACCAGGATCATTATCATTGTACCAAATCTGTGGCATCATATGGACTATTACTAGCTGAGCTGACACGACTGGAAAGAATTTTATTCAGACTATGAGCAGTTGTTCTGACACTACTCACGTTTCTGTAATGGAAACAGGCTCCTTCGCAGCATCAGCAAGATCTTTTCGCAACTGTGCTTGTCGCTTCCTGGAAACAAACACTGTGTGTGTAATCATGGACAGAAACATCTGTCTACAGACAGTTCCTGGATAGACAGCAATAGACAGTTTAATATATCAGATTATCAGGGTATCAGGCTTCTATCCCCTTTTTGGTTACATTATGTAATTTTTTTATGATACAATTGATTATTTTTTTTAAAGTATTTTTTATTCACTTTACTTGGTAACAGTTCAACGGGATATGTAGGTAGATATTATCATGAATTTTTTTGTGAACGTTTTGGAAGTTTCTTATTTCATCTTCTGTTAGGCATATATTCTCCTCTAGTTCTTTATGTTTGACAGTTCTGCTTTCTCAAGATATGAAGAATATATAACAGCTTTTACTTTAACTTTCATTATAAAATAACATTGATATTGGGCAATGAAGGAGAGAGTGATGAGAGCTAGGTTCAGGTCACGTAGGACCATATTGGCAGGAAAGTAGAGGCTACTCATAGTTGTGTGATATTACAATTATTTCAGGGAATTGAAAGGGATCCACACTTCCACTTAAACATCGAAGGAGAAGGTAGATATGCAATAAGCATAAGTCAGGATAAAGAAAAATAAATATCATCCCTATTGGTAACTTATAGATTCTTGTTAGCTGATTTTCGATGACATAGTGTCTATCCATAGTTCGGCCACCTACTTGAGGAAGTCGTCATTCTCCTCATTGAGTTTGTCTGCATCCTTGGCCTTGAGATCCATCCATCGCTGCACCAGCTCACAGTTCTCCTCCATCACCTTGCGATATTTCTCTTCCAGGGCCGTGAACGCCAACTGCAGCGCCTGGTGCTCATCCTTCAGCATCTGGTGTACACAGTGAGTGGGTGAGTGAAATGGGTTTCATGGCATATACAAACTGACTAGGGTATAAAATGAACATAGAGGATTTTCTTTTTATTCATTGGATAAAATGTTTCAGGACTTGTTCTGGCCCCAACATCAGGTAAACTCTATATTCATCAAATAGCATCTTCTAAAATGCCAATCAAGCATCTAAGGAAGAAGAAAATATTTATGTTACCAGTATTTAACTGTATTTAGCTTAATAAATTGTAGCATGATAACAGTATTGAGTGGGTGAGTACAAAGAGAGTAGGTTTTGTTGTAACTTTCACTGTTATTTCAACATTATTGAAAATTTTAGAAGAAAGCCTGGAAAACTGTTAGGAATAAAGACTGGATATTCCATGTGATAAAGCTTTATTTGCCAGGCCATCTTGAAATATGTTGTACTCTGCAATAATCCCTACACAAATGCATAAGTAGAGTTTAAAAACTATTACAGCATTTTTTCTCCAGGTAAATATTACTAAATACTAAAGTCCATATAATTTGTATCACGTAATTTAAAATCTATACAAGAGTCATTCACAAACGATGTTTTGTTTTTAAACTGATTGAGGTTTCCTTAGGAAAAGGAATGTTTTTTCTCCTACATCGTTACCTGCCCTGATTCACTGACCTCAAAATGGCAGTGGCTGACCATGGTGAGAAATATTCATGAATGGAAATGAGACCTGCAAGTGTCAGTCAGTGTCAAAACACTAATCTGTATTACAAAGTGCTGCAACACACAGTATTTTTTTCGAAACAAGTGAAGAACTGGATTGTCCTTCAGTAACCCATGTTTTTTAAAAGAAGCCACTAACAGGATTGGGTGGTCATTGATGCCAACTTGCTTGACACACGTCATCATATCTCAATTGCACAGATCAATGCTCATGATGTTGATCACTGGATTGTCTTGTCCATACTTTATTATTTACAGACCACAGCCACATAGCTGGAACAATGCCGAGTATGGCATTAAACAACAACCAACAAAATAAACCCCAATACACAGCCCTACCTGGTTGGTGGCCTCCAACTCAATGATTGTGTTCTCCAGTTGTCGCTGTGCACTTTTCAGGGCCAGTATGTTGGCTTCTGAGTCGGACAACCTGTCAATGTCGTTAATAACTTATGAGATACTTCATTTCACTTTTATCATTATTCATTTAATTTTTTATCATTATTCATATAATCAAGTCAATACCAGGACACAAACATATTCCCTTGATGATAAAGGGAGCACTGATGTATTGGGACTGCCACAAACTGCCCAACAGCCTTCAACCTACTTTGCATCTTTGAGTTGTGATTCCTTTTCTTTTTCTTGTAAAACATTCTTGAGGTCAATAATTTGCTGCGCATTCTGAAACCAAAGGAAAATCATATACAAAATATTCATGATGATGATAAACAAGATGCTACAACAACTACATGTGCTAGTATCATAGATGATTGCCTACGTAGTAGTGGCGATATCAACACCATTAAGTCAGCATATCTAAACCGAAATAATGATAGTCCTGCTGATCATAGTTACTACTGTTGCTGCTGTTGCTGTTGTTTCTACTGGTGATGGTGGTGGTGCTACTACTACTACTACTACCACTGTTACTGCTACTACTTCTACTAACAGTACTATTTACTAATAACTACTAAAAACTGTTTACTAGTAACTACTTCATCTACTACTGCTAATACTATGTCTACAGCTACAACAATTCCTATTACTAGTGCAGTAACTAGTCATTACAACTACTGCTAATACTAAGTCTACAGCTACAACAATTCCTATTACTAGTGCACTAACTAGTCATTACAACTACTGCTACTTTGTGGCTGCTGGTAGTAAGTACTAGTAATATCTAGTACTACTACCACAACAACTACTCATACTCATGATAATGGTTAACCATTACAAATATTAAAACTATGATCACTTCATACCTCCCCTCTCTTCCGGTGTAGTTCTGTCAGCTCCTCCTGCAGCTTGTACAGTTTCTGCTCCAGATGAGCCGTCTTCTCTCCACCCCCACCACTGCCACCACTAGAACACAGGAAACACTAGGGCTGTAATGATCCATTGAAGTATCAATGGATTGCAATTGTTGCGTCACCGATAAATCAAGGATTAATTGATAGTAGAAATGAACTACTATCGATAGTTTAGTAATGGACTTCCGTTGATAAATGTGTAGCACAAAATACAGGAATGACCAGATTCGTTCCTTTGATTTAGAGCTTTCCGCTCCTGTTACCTCTTTAACAAACTTGATTTGGGTCTAAGGCAACTGAAACCTTGTTTATATTTCACATAAACTAACATTAATTTGGAAAATGACTTCAAATGAGACAATTCGAGGAGATAAAAACCTATTGCAGAAGTATTGCAATAGTTGGTTGCAAGAGACTATAGATATCGCAATAGTATGTTGCAAGAGACTATTGCTATCACAATAGCTGTTTGTTTCTTGAGAAAGGAGTTGCACACTATTGGGAAAAGAGGGTGTGAACACTGCAATTTCACCCGAGTTTCAATAATGATCATTTAACAAAATTTCAGCACAAAAGAGGGAGTGTGCACCCCTGCACTACCCCTCACCCCCAATAAATATCGGACATGGAATTCAACTCATTAACAAAAATTTCCAGAAGAAGTCAACAGATTTTCATTGGTGATAATAAGTGTTGACATATATATATATGGTTTACTAATCTGACAGCATCCTTGGCATAACCTAGAAGCAGCATTTGTTCTGGAAGAGGAAGGGTGATTGGGAAGTCAATATCACACCAGCCAGGCGTTAATATAAGGACAAAAAGTAGCAGGTATGTCAACCTCTTGTTATTCTGGGGCGGTGTGGAAGCCTAATGGTTAAAGCGTTTGCTTGTCACAGGTTTGATTCCCCACATTGGTACAATGTGTGAAGTTCATTTCTGATGTCCCCTGCCATGATATTGCCGGAATATTGCTAAAAGCGGCGTAAAACCAAACTCGCTCTTGTTATTCTGTTCACATGTTTCTGGGCTTTTCCTTGCCCGTTACTCAAGTAAATGGTAACTAACAGGCATACAGGATATATATACGGTTATTTTACATGTAGAAGGAGTGAATTTAAGTATGTATATACAATAAACAGGGGTTATGAGATGAAAGAGATGAAGGGGCACGCAAAAATCCAGAAATGTTGTGTACAGAATATACAAAAAGTTGACATCCATAATATTTTGTCTTATACTTGAATACCAACCTCTATACACCTCTCATAAGCCTCATATTACAATGTGTTATCAATATTTGCGTTAGTCGATATTTGTGGTTATTTCCCTCCATGTTGAGGGTCTGTGACATCATGGGTGTATATCACTGTATCACCATACTGAGATACATAGAATGATCATGTATTGCTGGCTGTGAAACATAAGCATAAGAGGCAAGCAGCCCTCCCTTAACCCTCCAGTAAATATATTTATGTTTAAGGTTTTAACACTAGAGCAGCAAAATGCTGATCCTGCTGAACTTTAAAAGCTGCATTTTAGTTGAAAATCTCTACAAAATTAGCTTCAAGTGAAGCATTAAGTAGTAGACTTAGCCAGAAACCACATCAGTATATGGTCTTCGGGATAGTTATGAAATCATCATGAACACATCTGCTGTGTAAAGATTCATGCCTTCTGAACACTGTACAAAAGTCCACCAATGGGAACAAAGGAGCATAATCTCAGATACAGAGTGTAAAATTGTTTTCAGACTTCAGTATAGTGTTATGAAGGCTTTAAACATAGCTGTATATGCAGATTTCGTAAGTCCACCTGGGTGACCTGTCTTCAAACAAAACACATCAATCAATCATTTATCACCCTATGTAAAACCTGGACAATCATAAAGACTGAATAACAGCTATGAAACTGAACCCCCCAAACTTACAGTTTTCGATATCGAAGTCTCCTGCGAACCTGCAACATGACTGTGACCACAAGCAAAACGATAAGACGGTACTCCTCCATGTGTCAGTACTAGGTCACTTCTCCACGTAACCTTCTACATAAGATCTCCAAATTGTCATGACTAACAGACCCATCAATCTGAATCCTGTCAACTTGGCACCCTTTTAATGAATTGCCATGGGGCTGGAGGCTAGTTCCCTCACTTCGACCCTCAATGACATGAGGCCCGAGGCACTGCTCTGGATTAGGATGTTACATGTCACATATGCATGCAGAGGCATCGCCTATCATCTATAGTTTATTATGACACATCAGGGTGTCGTACAATGACACATGTTCAGGCAGCAATATGACAGCAATGCTGTTCTGAAAGTGTTTCTGACTTAAAAATCCAGGAATTAGTCTGATTTTCAAACCACAGAGACAAAAATATTATATGTCTCATCCTCAATTCTAGGGTGATTTGGCAAGCCTAGAAATTAGTCTTTCACATTCCCTGTATTACAATGCAGCATTTCAGCTGTTTAATTTGCATTCCCAGTTCCAAATACTTTATACTATCTGGTTTTTATTATGCAATTTGTAACGTTTTACTCCACCCTTTTATCGTGTTCAACTGTGACCAAGCAAAGTGAAAATACTTTGAAATTAAGGATGGTTCATGGTTCTATTTGGTAAATAAATATATATTTATAAACATAACTGCATTTCCATTTAAATGAGATAACTGTTTCTGGAACAAAATGTCAGTTGATCCTGGAACAAGTCCTGTGTTTATTAAAAACAGATTATCAGTAAGTCAGAGATACTGGAAAACATGAAGATTTTTTTCAAGACATGGATCACCAAAATGACCCTTGAGCTAAATAAACCTACAGGATTCTGTGGCTCCTGAGATGGATTGTTCTTTAAAACCACCTGATAATTATGTCTACTGTATAAAACAGATAGATATATTCTGACACACAATGGAAACATATAGACATTGCAAGTGAGTGGGTGAGTCTAGTTATATATTCCAGCAAAATCAACGGGAGAAACCAGACATGAACTTCACACTGTATCCAGGTGTGGAAGTGAACAAGGGTTTTCAGCATGACGAGCCAATGCTGTAACCATTCTGTAGGTGTATCCACATAGGGTTAGGGTTAGGGTAAAGTTAAGGGTGAGGGTAATATGGCTGCTAGTTTTCCTGTATTCTGTAGGTGTATCCACATAAGTAATAAACTTGTTTATTATACAATGTATAACTAGCAATTTATCCTGTGAAATTCAGAAATATAACAATTGCTTGAACAGAGAAAAAAGTTGTTTACTCAACACCTTTGTGAATGCCCTTAGGCAAATTTGAAAACAGCAACACACTTTTATCCCTGTCTATGCAAATCATATTCAAACCTACTGCAGAGAGGAACAAAACTAAGGAACATTTTACTCACATTAAATAGAAACAGCCACAAAAATTACATACAAGATACAATCTCTCACAATTCTGAAAATTTTGTGTGAATATATTATGATAATCATGGCGCTGTGGTTGAAGGTCAGGTGAATACCGTAGTTAGATCACCACAGCACTAGCCATCCAAGAGACAAAACAAGGAGTCCTTGTCAGGAATCAGTGTGGCTACATGCAGAATGCACCAGTGCAGATAAATTATCACTGGAGCAGCATGTAACTATTCAAAAGTTCAATTTGTTTTAAAAAAAAATGCGACTTGCCACACGACAAGTGACTTGACGAAAGTAACAATTCTTCTCTTAACATGTGCCTATCATGTATATCAGGTGAATCAATTCCCAGAACTAAAAAATGTAAAGAAATGTTTCTATGCTCATTAATCAGTTCTGTACACGTAAGCACTGTATACAATCTTATGACATTTCATAAAAAGGCAAGATGTCACTGGGTAATACATCACTTAAAATGGTTTACAAAGTGATTTTGCCAAGCAGAAAAGAAACCAAATTTGTGAATGAAGATGTCAGTTTAAAGGCAACAATCCATCAAAGCATCCTTTCAGACATCAAGTAATGTGAGATGATCTACGGTAAGTGAAGAAGGTTATTAACATACCTCTGATAAATAATTGCCTGTTGTCAGCGACAGTGGTAGAAATGTTTTTAACATGGTGAAGGCACTATTTTGATGGTGCAACCAGATTAAATCCCTTGATTGCACCTGGTGCAGGTTGTGAAGGCAATGACACTGTATCCTGCAGGTGCATCACTTTTTCAATAATTTGTCTCCAAAATGACTTTTAGAATAACAATTGTCCAAGCATCCAGGTATTGGGATACAGAACATTCACAATGGGCCATTTTTGGGAAAAGCAGTCATTTTCTGAATCTAGAATGGGGCACTTAACTTGCAGCAATAGTAAACTTCAAAGTTTCAATGTTTCATTTTTCATTCTAATGTGCAAAGTAGCCCATGGCCCCTGCCTTTCCCAATCCCTGTGTATTATTATTATTTTGGCTTAATTCTTGTTCCATTATTAAATTGTAAACAAAACAAAACAGTAAAATGTCATTTCTCATAGCATAATGCATTGATCAGTTAACTTTCAACAGTTTTGTCTGTTACGGGAAAATCAAGGAAAGTAAGGGTTTGAACAATTAACCTACACCAGATTCTCTTTGTAGACATTAGATATGATCAAGAAAAGGAAATCTCAAGTGCAGCAATTTTTAGGCATCAGAAATGTCATGAAGCACTCACCCAGTTTCAACCTTAACCTGGAGATTAAGGTTTTCTTCCTTTAGTTTTTCAGCCTCAACTTGTAACTGAACATTGCGGGATTTGAGTGAAGATGCGATCTCTACCAGCTTGTTATCTGTGGGAGAAAACAAACATGCAATATTTTGTCAACACCAACAAAAACAAGAACAACAGTTGCACATAACTCCATACACAATGTGTGCTCCAAAGACTGCATTGGTCTAAACAACATGCTAAATGAACCATGTGCCTTCATTTTTTATTCTCGACTCCTTAGGGGATCATACGATTCTTCTAAATGATAGGGGCTTGTAAATAATCAAGTTGTGAGCAAACAAACCAGTGATGAATGCTGTGAGCACCTGTCCATGTGGATGCCATCCGGTCACCTGTGACTGAACAACAGACAAAGCCACCAGCATAGCTTGCTAGGGACCATTTCAAACTACATGGATTCAGCACAAACTTTCCTACACTCACATTTCAAGGCATAAATGTCTTTGTTTAACAGTACAAGACAATAGGGATAGTTCATACTCTCTTTCTTTATCATGGTTTGAGTAAATGTACTGCCTTACCATTTCTCTTTATCTTCCAATGAATAAAAGAATCTTCAGGATTCTTTTTTTTTGTCAAAGAAGACAGTAAGCTATGGTCTGTGGATACCAATGGTGACATTTTACTGCATGTGACTCATGTACCTGGTTTTAATACACATCTTTAGAGGATGATATTTGCCTACAGGATAAAGTGTGGTTGATGGATTACACAAGTCTTCAACTGAACACTTGCATCTACATCTTTACGCTTTGCAACATAATATGTGTAAACCGAATAAAGTTTCATCTTCTACCTTTTAGCAATATTCCAGTAACTTTGCAAGGGACACCAGAAAAGGGTTTCACATGTTGTACCGTTGTTGGGTATCAACTTCAGTGAGTTAATGCTTTAACCACTAGGCAGTCTAAGTAAAGTTGTAGTCTCAGTGTATTTCGTTACACTCCACCACTGAGTCTAACAAAACCTAGTAGAAGGTCGAGTCAGGTAACCTTTGAGCGACCAATGACCGTCCAATCAAACGCAAGACGTTTAAATAGATTTAACCAATCAGACAATGGCTACTGTTTAGGAATCGGAGGGTTCTTTCAAAATATTCACATCACTGACACAGATCTCTCCACAAACAAAAATCTGCATATAACATAGTTATTTGACCTGCAGTATATATGCTTTGGGGTTTCTGTTGACATGGTTACCATTAGCTAATATTTCCGCAAGATGACATCCTTGAACATTGTCAAAAACACCATTTTCAGCAACTGTTTACTCACCGTTGTCATGGTTGTGCGAACGCCGTGTGTATCACCCAGAAGCGAGCGTACGCTATATAACATTCGGAATCGTTCGGGTACGAACCTTTCCGAGATAAAAAATTCAAAAGGTATGTGCGAATGTCTACTTTCACGATTTGGTAAGCTGTGTTCTTATTGGTCAGTCTCAAAGGTTACCTGACGCGTTTTGTACTCAGTAGTGGCGTGTAACGAAAAGTACTGAGGATAAGTTAGTAATGTAATCTACGAAGGATAGGTATGCTCAATGAAGGTCGATTAGTGTTACATAAGTGATAGTGATGCAAAAGATAATAAATAGGACAGGATTGCAAGAATGCTAAATGACCAGTGTTTGCAATACTTTAATTTACCAGCTGCCTGATGAAATCTGTAGGCCCATTTGGTTAAAGGCAAACCAATAGAAACAAAATAGACTTGAGTTTCACACAGTTTCCAGAAAAATCAAGAAAAGTCTATGGCACACATAGGAGTTCTTATTTATTAGACTGGTGTTGACATTCGTACACCAAAGCACTGAAATACCAGGTAGTGTTTCTGTAAGTTATCATAACATGATGGATCATGGATAATTCTTGAACGTTAATAAAATAAAAAAGGGAAACATTCCAGTTGAAAAATAATTGACAGATAATTTACTGAAAGCCACAAGGGCCTGCACATATTTGAAACTGCTGGCCTGTTACAATAACAACCGGCGCTGGGACTTCGGGCCGGACAGGGACTTATTTGCGAACACTGTAGCTGACTAAAATGGCCCTGCATCAAGACAACAACAATTTCAATAAGACATTACCTTGACAATAGCAGGATCTATAATCAATCAATAAAGACATCAACACCGTGACTAGTCTTTGAATTTTGGTTAGAATGATTTGTGACAACCTTGTCATCGAGCCTGACCACCCGATCCCGCCAGTCAATTCTTACGACAACCAGGGGTTGACGAAGAAAAATAATAACCTGTTCAAGGGGTTCATCAAATTAATTAATGTGCAGTCTAAATAGATTTTTTTGTCTCTAACACCTCAATTAAACTCATGGCATAAGCTCACAACCCAACATCAGCAGACACAAATCCATGGCAGATACAGACTGGAAAAAAGCATAACAATACCATGTTCGGATTTTCCACATTTTAATGAGTCTACGTGGGTAAAATTTGGCTCTGAGCATCATCTTTACTATAGTAGAATCCACTGTGAGATAAATGGTTCTTTCTAAAGAGTCGAGCTGGTTTTGCCCGATTTACAACACAAGCTTAAAGCCTGGGTCCGCGATTAAATAAGCGCTCAATCCGACTGACAGTAAGTCTGACTGCCTAATCATTTCTCTGACTGTAATGAAAACAAATATTTTATCGTCTGCAAGGGGAGGTGTCAAAACTGTCTTCCGCATTCGCAAAAATGGCCAAATCTTTGTTTTTGAGACAGTAATTAACCTGAAAATTAGCAGCAACTATATTTTACTTACGTGCTTGAATCAGGCCTACATATGCATGGGTTTGTTTCTTATTTCGCCCTTGCAGCTGAATCAAAATATTTCCTTTCCAGTCTTTAGCTCTGTGAGCCGCCATCTTGAAACTAAGCAAAGCTATGTGATCAACGGTAGTTTCGCATCTTTGTATTCTTTGTATGCAAAGTTGGCTAAACATAGTGGTTTAGATGTCTGGAGCGAAATACTGTGCAGGATGTTGAAGCACTATGTGCCAATATATGAACCTTTTTGTATTGTTGTAGTAGAGCTTTCAAAAATGTTATGTTAGGTCAAATTATGGTGATATCGATCGTCCGATCATAAAAATATGATTTCGGTTATACGGATTCTTTAGTTTTCGGATGGTAGAAGCGTTCGCTTGCGCAATATCATACAAAGTTAGTAATGCTTAATTTACATGTTTGATGGAACCACACTAATCGTTTTAAATTGAAAAGGAGCTAAGTGAGGAGGGGGGAAATCTTCTGTTATGTATTTGTCATCACAGAAAGAGTTTATGGGAACATAATAACAGTTAGCTAGGACACTGTGAGACAGACTAAGGCTATAATGAGATTTCTAAGATGCTTCGGCGAAAGATCAAAGGCGCCGACAATACTTTAACAGACGATAATGTGCACTTTTTGCATTACGTCACAATGTGTTGACGTCGCTACGCCATTCCAGTCTGCCCCTCGTAATCGAACTTTTTTGCATTACGTCACAATGTAACCGACGTCACGATGGATGTCAGTTGCCATTGCCTCGTACAGCCTCCCTCAGTAAACTGCTTCGTCGCATCCCGTGTCTTGGTTTGCAGTTGCACCACACAACCAACATCACTGTGGAAACATTACGTTTATGTTTTCCGAAGGATAAATGTCTCATAGTTCGACTCAAAATCTTACAGAGACACGGTAATGTTGGCAATGCTTACATTCCCATAATGCAATCGTGGAATGTCGCTTGACTTGTCAGCTTCCTCTGAATGTTCTGATCTAAATTTTCGTTGGTAGCAGAAATTAGGCGGTCATATTGCCTTGTATGGTTTAAGAGAATCACGCATGTAATAAAAATGATCTAGAGAAGATATTTAACCCGAACAAAAACCATCATCAAATCGTTCATCATTTGTTTTTCTAGTAACCTTTGTCTTAACGTAGGGGGATGACACGTCAAAAGAACGGCGCGTCAGTTAGCCCTGTGCGAGGATTCTTAATTTAGGTCACAGACACCGTCGTTTGTTTTCTGTCACAGATTAATCGAAATAAGGCTTAGAACTTATTGAATACGACATCTTGAAAAGAAATACAGTTCGAAACTATAATAGTTCAGGGCGAAAGTGTGCTTTATTACACTATACATGGTGGTAGAACGACCTGTATTTCCTAAGTATCTTGCTCAGTAAGAATGCAACATAATTGATGTTACGATATATTACAATCGGTTTTCATTAGTGATATCGCATGTGGGATAAAATCTTCTCTTACTGCTTACTTTCGAAACTTGTGAAGCTTTAACTTACATTGCTCGGTATTTATATATAACAACAGAGACCACACACAAAATGATAAATTTATTATTTGGTGTCCTATAACAAATACAAAAAGAACAACACAATCGGCGGGCGTCTCCCAAGCTGGCGTCCAAGGAGATATGTACTGAAAGTAATGCACTGAAAGGACATCTCCGTGCTCTGCATACTATTATGATGTTATCGGTTAGTATGACGTCACAATTAATGACATCACTTGTCTCCGTGTCACTGAGGCTCAATAGGGTTCACCTGGGTTCAGGTAGCTGATCACCTAAATACTGTTTGAACTGTAAGCACTTTTTGTTACACTTTTCATACTGAAATATATGAAGCTGGAGCAGGATGAAATGATAACTCATCCTGACTGACATAATATTTCCATAGACTTGTTTTGATATGTTTGATATCAAAAGACACTCGGCGAGAGTCGATTTTCTTTTTGTGTATGATCAGGCCCCCACCCCACCAAGTAATGGAAGGAATTACGGCAAATTTGAAGGAATTGCATCTAAAATGTAAGCAAACGCACCCCACTCGCGAGACAGTTGCAGCAATATCGGTAGTTTGGCAGTAATAACATAAACACACCGCCCCTATCGGAAACAATGTCGGTAATACTTGAAACAAGATCGGCCATCTTCGGAGATTTCTCGGCTCAGTTCCGTGATTTGTCGGTCGCGTCCTGAAAAGATCGTCACTGCATAAGTCATGTCTCCGGATGCTTCCGATGTTCAACTTCGCTCTTTTTGCAGTGACGATCTTTTCCTAAAAAAAATAATTTATATCTCCGACAACACCTCATACCTAAACGCATTCAACACAGGTGGTCAAAGAATGATAATTATGAAAACGAAAACAGTAGAAACTAAAAACAAAACTCGCAGAGATGGGTGCTCCTTCCAGTGACGCCATGTTTTGATGTGTGAGTTTCAGGACGCGACCGACAAATCACGGAACTGAGCCGAGAAATCTCCGAAGATGGCCGATCTTGTTTCAAGTATTACCGACATTGTTTCCGATAGGGGCGTTGTTTATGTTATTACCGCTGAACGCTGCAATTGTTTCGCGAGTGGGGTGCGTTTGTTTACATTTGAGATGCAATTCCTTCAAATTTGCCGTAATTCCTTCAGTTACTTAGGGGGCCTGGTTAAGTCGCGCCGTATTTTCGGGGCACTGCAATAACTACGTCTTCTTACGCCATGTAACTTTGACAGTTGTTGGTACGTCACGTGAGCCTCACGTGGACAAAGTTGTGACGTCACTTGTCTGCTTCACTGAAATCGCGATCGTAAACAACATTGGTCGGAAATCGAAGGAATTGTCATCGACTGTGAAAAGAAAAGATCGTCACATTATTTGAAGCAGGGATAAAAAGATCTGAAATTGTCACGATAGTTGCAGTGCCTGCAAGTACCGTTTACAGTTTTTAAACAGATATTTGACTCGAGGAAATACAGACAATCGCCAATGAAGTAAGTTGTTGCAGGGAGCCTATATAGAGAGTTATAGAGTGTCCCTGGTTGTTGTATGTTGTTCACTGGTCCCTCGGGGTCCATGGGCTCATGTACCCACGAGGATTGTTTATGTTCCCCGGACCCGCGGGGCTTTATTGTAGATAAAGAAGTACCACCACGAAGTACCGAATGAGTTCGGCATTCCCAGCGCTGTACAGTGAAAAAAACCCCACATGGTCTGTAAGCGTGCTACATTGAAAAAAATACAAGGGCGCTTAGCCAATCAGAAAGCGACATTCATTTGTGAGGTAAGATAATGTAAGAGGAAACAGGGCTCATAGATATAAACCCTTTCACTCATTGTCGTGGAAAAGGTCGTAATAAATGTCACGCATTATTGAGTTTAAGTGAAATTAAAATCGACAAGCAACATATTGATAAAAACTAGGTCAAACATGGCTTATTATAAGCCAATGTGTGAATGCCTGCAATGGAAACGTACTTTCAATGGAACGTTACTTTCAATTCAGTAAGCCATAAGATTCACATTCAAATACCGATAAGTCCCGATGACATCACATGCAGACTACGTCGTCATAGCCTCGTCAAAGGGGACGTATATTTTCTGAATTGTGAAGTTAGTGAGTGAGTTAGGTTTTACGCCGCTTTTGGCAATATTCTAGCATTAACACGTAGGGGCACACCAGAAATGGGCTCCACACAATGTGCCCAGGTTTATAAATAAGCTTGAAAAGTATATAGACGGAATATTTCAATTCATTAATTATAAAAAGCATTATATCTGCAGTTACGGGAAACATATTAAACCCTTTGTGACCCCTACATTTGCACTGAAACTCAGTCGATTTGCTTTGGAAAAGTAAATTCTAAAAATATGACGAACATCAATTAAGCACTTCTCTGTTTAATATAAAGTGAAAGTCTACCCGGGGTAGAATAGGTCTTCAGGAACCCATGCTTGCCATACAAGGGGACTATGCTTGTCATAAGCGGCGACTAACGGAATCGGGTGGTCAGGCTGGCTGACTTGATTGACACATATCGCAGATCGATGCTCATGCTGTTGATCACTGGGTTGTCTGGTCCAGACTATTGTTTACAGACCGCCGCCATATAGCTGTAATATTGCTCAGTACTGCGTAAAACTTAACTCACTTAAATGCAAACTTTCACCATTCGTTTTGAACAGATACTCAAAATGCTTCGGATAACATTAATATTTATTTGTAGTCTTCAAATGGAAAGAACCCTGTTCCTCCTTCACCATGCAGCTGATCTTAGAGTGTAACGCCCGTTGGCTAACAGGATGGAGGCAGAAATGATGGGTAGCGAGCGAGAAGGGTAAATGAAAGCGGTGAACAAACTGTGGAGGGAGTTAATCTTTCCATTCAGACGTCAATAGTCAGTGATGCGTACGTACAATATTTTGAGAATTTGTCTCTTTAACTTCTTCAAAAAATAGCAAATGACCTTAATTGACATTGTACTGAACAACAGTGTTTGAGAACAGGGTGGGCCGCAGCTCAGGATATTAATCACTGGTTTATCTGGTTCAGACTGTTATTTACAGGCGGCTGTCATACGGCCTGCAGATTGGTCGGTTTGCTTTGTTGTTTAACTCAGCAATATTCCAGCAATTCCGTCATGCAGATAATCGAGTCTGGTCCAGATATTCTAGTGATCAATAGCATGAGCATCGATCTACGCAAATGGAATGGGATGACATGTGTCAACCAAGTCAGTAAGGCTGACCACCTGACCCCGTTAGTCACCTCTTACAACGAGAATGGGTCTTCAGTAACCCATTCTAATTTGGATCTTCACGAGTTAATAAATAATGAATGGTGTCACATAAAAATATACAGGGTGTGGTTGTACGAAACATCCTTAAGACTATCATAAGACAATGTCTCGGTATTGGACTTACGGTCACCCTAACGCTAAGATCCAACGGCACCCAGAGCAACAGTGAGTTGAACACCACAACGGGGAGGACCGCAGCTCATAGGAGTACCTGGGCCCACTTGCACAAAGCGATCTTAGCGTTAACATGATTGTAGGTCTATGTTAAAGTATGGGAGTTACGATCACCTAAGTGCTAAGATAGTTTTGTGTAACAGGACTCAGCCCGAAGGTTAACTTGCACAGATCATTGTAGCGCTAAGTTCGCTTTGTGCAAGAGAGCTCTACACACCTTATGGTATGGGCACACACGGTTACCCCCACGTGCTGCTGAGACCAGCTGGGATTTTGCCGAGTGCAATGAGATGTTCACGGAAACATTTACAGACTAACCGGGAATATGTATGAAACAGGAAAACCTGCAGTTGTTATCGTGGGATGTAACTTTGAGAAAGTTTTTGTCTGTTCGTCCGGTTTTCGTTGGGGGATTTCCCCTTATCCCGATGTTCCTTTTGCATGAAAACAATTGTAGAGGATGTGCGCCCCTTTGTCCGTGAATTTAAAGGGCTATTGTTTGTGGACGATCTCTCTCCACTACCAGACACGCCTACTCCGTCGAAGCTGTAACAGACAAGTGTAGATACTAACACTAGCGACGTGAGTAACTTAGGTATGGGATGAAGAACCGAGTGAGTGAGTGAGTGAGTGAGCTAGCTTTACGTCGCCTGTAGCAATATTCCAGCAATGGGCTTCGCATATTGTACCCATAGGGAGTCGAACCCTGGTCTTCAGCGTGACCAGCATATTCGCTAAACACCAGACTACGCCACCGACAAGATTCTACGATACAGATGTAGTCTTCAGCGACCTCTGCTTGACGTAAAAGGCGACTGGGCATAGGTTATCATCGTGCTCATGATGTTGATCACTGGTTTATAGGGTCTAGATTCGATTTTATACAGACCGCCCTGATATGACTGGAATATTTACAGGTGTAGGAGTCCGATTTAGTTTATTATCAATGGTTTAGGTAGAAAACTAGTCACTTTTGGGCACAGCATCTCGACCTGTATGCCTTTTGCAAGAGGTGGGCGTGTACAATAGTTTCTAAAGGTATTCATATTAATAAACAAAGACGAAAAGATTGTTTTGTTCAGCATTTGAAACGATTATCCCCGAACAGCTATGGCTTTCGAATCCTATGGTTACGTGAAGTCTTTTTGTCGAAATAAATAAATAAATAAATAAATAAATAAATAAATAAATAAATAAATAAAATTTAACCACCAACTCTATACGAAATATGTAATATAAGAATATTTTAAATTTTCAAATAACTTTTCATATTTCGTCAAATATTTCGTGTATCAGAAAATTAGGTCAGATCATGACCGTAAAAGACAACAATATATGACTAAAATAGCCTGACATAAATTAGTTAACTGAGTGTAACACATGTACTTTCACAGAGTGGACACCCGTCAAGATCCTGTTCTTCCGCAACCCATGATTGTCTCCCCTACATAATAATCTGAATTAGAATCGGTCTTATACACACATATTATATTGAGAGGGAGATATTGGTAAAAGAAAGATAAGAATTCGAGAAGCTTTGGAGGGTGAAGGGATACTGTGGCCAGAAAAGTGATGGCTTGTCCTGTTGTAATGTGTTTAATCCTGCACTTCCGTACTTTGGGTGGGTGGGGGTGGGGGTGGGGGGGGGGGGGGGGGATGTCGACAGACACAAACATGCGAGAATTCATGTCTGTCATCTAGGTATGTCTTCGGGAACTGGAAGAGGGCAAGGAAGCATGCCCTAAGATACAACCTGCCTGTCGTCCTAGAAAGGGTGGAGGTAGGAAGTACATCAGTTCTGGCGATACCCGTCTTTCCCGACGGTTGCGGTTGCTGTCCCCTGGATGGAAGGTACTTCGGGAAGAAGACGCCTGCACACACACTCTTTAGGGGAAATTCCCGCAGTGGATCTCTAGATGGAGATGGAAGCCATTCTTGAGAGCCTTTCAGATCCTACCATTTACTCACCTCAAGTTTGCGTTTGTCCTGGTAGCGAAACTCAATAGTCAATTTACAAAACGTCAACACACTAGCTCTCCAATACACCTAAACCTAAGCGCGGCATGGGTCTGATTTCAGAACCTTTGTCCAAAAATATACAACCAAAAACAAAATAAAACACACACAAAAAATGGATAGACTAGAAATCTGCTGCGAAAAATATACGTAATGTCTATACAGCTAAGCGAATACTTCTAGATAACGGAGACGTTGAGCGCGATGGTGACGATGTAGCACGACCCTGAATGCGGGTTTCCTTGCTCTCAGACCAATCTCTTTCAACCTGTTCTGTACAGTTTGATCGGGTATCCTATGACGTCCAGGCACCCTGGCTGCTGTGCTCTCATCGGTGGCAGTACGATCCCCGTGGCAATACTGTAGTACTCGAACGTCGGACGTACCGATCTTGGGCTGCAGTGGTAACGCGAGGTCTGCATGTACGGTGACTGTCATGTTATATCTGTGGTTGCAACGACCTGCAAGCCATGATATCTTACACAGACTAACATTCCGACGCCTGGCCACTGAAGATTGGTAATCTCCAGCAAGCATTCTATCAATAGCGATTTCCGTGTCGCAGAGTCAAGACGTGCCGTAGTGATTTGACCTTGACGAATGTCAATTTCGGAAAGTAATCTGGATTTTTTTTGCCAGACAGTGAATGCTCTTTGCTGAACAATTTCAATTGGAAGATAATTTCTGTTGCGTTGTGGCGATATCTTTCTAATCCTTGTAAGAAATCTCAACAAAATCAACATTTTCAGGTAAAATCGATTTTTCACTTCGTACAAATGTGTAAAATCATGTTAGCAATACTTCTGTTACATATTTGACGATTGTTTGAACACAATAGGTAATTAAAAGATTTTTTTTAAAAATACACATCGCCTATGCGTTTCTATTTTGGGATAGTATAGATGCACGAATTCCCTACGAAATGGCATTTCAGACAATGAGTTCAAAGTTCAAGGAATCTAAAACGAAAACCCCACAAAAGCCTATCTACTTGGTCTGGGCTACCAGGACTCAAACAACCATGTACATATCGTCAGCTCTGTCAGCTCTTTCTTTACAGGGCTGGAGGCAGGAAGTACATGGGCTGCACATGCCAGACACACCATACCCACCCGCCAGCTGTGTTATGGCTATTCATATCAGCATAACCGGAAACACTCTAAAAACCCACGTTGTGTTAACCCAACCCCAGTAGAACTAGAACTTGACCCCAAATATCCAAAACTACCACAGCTATATGATACTCGGGTTTAGAATCGGTTGTCAGCAACCAGTGCTTGTCGTTAGAGTCGACTAAAAAGATCGGATGGTCAGGATCCCACCCTTGTTTCACGCATGCGCTTTAAGGGTGTTTTAAGGCACTGATATTCATTTTGTTTGTCGCTTATAAAATGTAATGCGGCCAGCCACAATAACCCAATCAGATCGCTGCGACTCATTAAGAAACGGGTTTGCACTGGACACTTGTATATGTGATGCATTTCTTCACTGAATGGTTGCATGTATTTACCCATGTACTAACTACCCTTATCAGTCTGCATTGCCCGGAATAGCCGGCGTAAGATCTCCCATGGAAGATAATAATTTTCGATGCGAATTATTAACGATTAAACGCAAACATGAAACTCTTATTTGATGTTTTGCCCAAACAGTCATGACGAATTGTCACTGATTGGTGACAGTGGATCAGTGCATGAGGTCACCCCATAGATGACATCCTTACTGTCTGTAGCTGAGCGTGGGGCCATCCCACAGATGACATCCTTACCTTGTCTGTAGCATCGCGTGGGGCCATCCCACAGATGACATCCTTACCTTGTCTGTAGCTGAGCGTGGGGTCATCCCACAGATGACATCCTTCCCTTGTCTGTAGCAGGGCGTGGGGCCATCCCACAGATGACATCCTCACCTTGTCTGTAGCAGGGCGTGGGGTCATCCCACAGATGACACCCTTACCTTGTCTGTAGCAGGGCGTGGGGTCATCCCCCAGATGGCATCCTTACCTTGTCTGTAGCAGGTGCGTGGTGTCACCCCCAGATGACATCCTGGATCTGTAGCAGGACGTGGGGTCATCCCACAGATGACATCCTCACCTTGTCTGTAAGAGCTAGAGGAGCAAATCTTTTCTGGAGTTTAGCTTTGGATCAGTACGTCCGTGGTTCGAATCCTAGCACGAGACTAGGAAATAGTATTTAGTTGCCACGAGTTTTATACTATATATGTGTGCGTTTGGAATTTATTTTTGCGCGTCTTTACTCGTTAATAAGGGCTTAAATGTAGATTTTTAAAAATATCATTAAAAAATCATGTTACTGAGAGATTCCGAACTGTAGCACGCTGTCGAATGGAGTGTTGTTTTCAGCAAGTTAACCTTTGACCAGATTTGATAAAATAATTAAACGTTTTATCACACCTTTTATAATTTTTCAGCTTTACAAAACTGTTGATAAGGTCCCCTGACAATACGAACTCACTACCGTTATGTCTTTGTCCAACTTTGTGTAACACTGTACAACACAATACTCATACAAAATGTCATGTTGACCTGTCAACCTTTTCGTCCAGTGATAGCACTAACCAATCAAGTGGTTATCAGTTGGTGCAGACACACAATCCAAACAGTTCCTACTAGAATATTTGAAATACGAATTTTACCAAGAGCGATTTTCTCGCATTGTGAAGTAAAATTGGCGCGCATGAGTCGCTGTCAATAATGAGAGTTCAGACTGGGCTCAATGGCAAGGTCACGTGGCACAGCAATTACTTCCTGTTTGTGACAGCAGAATAGCACTCTTGCTTCAGCGGCAGATGTAGCGAGTTCAAACGTCAAACGAGGTATGTGTTGATGTGTTTTATTATTTATTGATGGTTTCAGCAAATGACATGATAACACACCTTTACCAAATGTAATAGTTTCTGTGAATCTCTTGAAGAAAAAAATGGCATTTGTCTCAGGATTGCGTCGCGCGCCTGATGTTGTGATCGCGAGGTGACAAACGCTCGTGGTGGCTCTTAGTGTCGATGTCTTTTCCACATGAAGGTGGATCCCATTACCTGGGTCGGAGATAACATATAAACACCATCTGCTCAAGCGAATGTGTTTAACTGTGACTGCCTTCGCCATACACAGGCATTCTAGGCGTCAAGAAAACTTTACAATGTACCAATATATTGGTGCTGCATTCTACTGAAATACATTGACAGCACACACAGGACGAGATAATATGCCAACTGGCATTCAGTGCTCACAAGCTCATGCTCGTCTGTGATAACGTTTGTTGTATATCAGTTACATGGTTCATAATATTTCAAAAGTATTTGGATGTTATTTTGGTAATGGTTGAGTTAACATGTTATGAATGCATTCATGAATAAATCAATTTTGGTTAGGCGAATGTAGTAGTTAATCATTAACCTATACTGAGAGTTGTGCCATTTTGTTAATATGGTTAGACACAGTTTATAGCTTAACCAGATTCTGCAAGTGTATATTTAATAATAAGGTGATTCAATATTGATCGTAATCCAATAAATGAATCATGGTATTGCAGATTTTGTGTCTTTCACATGGAGATGGTATAACTGGTGAAGTGACAGTTGTTAAGATCTATCAGGGTGAACATTAAGATATTAATGTTATACAGTCTTCTTCCTGGTTTCTGTGTTGGGTTCTTTCTCCAGTGGTTTCCAACCCTGTTCCCAGGGTAATGTAGCCCCTGTCTGTCATCAACGATGAGACATTGAACCAAATACTGTAAACTGTCTTAGTGATGGTCACTAAACCTGTTCTCACCTGACATATGTCAAGAAATTATCTCAGACTTTAGCAAAAACTGATAACAAGGTCATTTTACTCCAGTTGATAAGACCTTGACTATCCCCATGTGGCTATCCACTTCTGGGTTTCAAATTGTGGTAATTCCTATGGATATTGAGGAAAATAAATGTACTTCCATAATTAAAATACTGATAAATATAATACAGTATAAATACCTGAGATATAGGGCTAATGGATACATGACCACGTTTTTTCAAGCTAGATGCAAAATATTGGTCGATAAATATTTCATTCACGTGGGAGCCACGAAAAACGGCACCTAACGAACATGTGATTTTGTTACAGAGATCGTCTCTGAAAGTTTTTACATGACATGCTAGTGCGTGACCATTGAATTGATATAAAGTAAACAGATTTGTGTAGTGATCTAAAACAAATGTAATCGATTTCAAAACTAATCCTTTTTAATTGGGTGTTAGAGCAATGAAAATAAAATAATCTCTTCTCGTCTCCAAAAACAGTAAATCTTGTATCATAGATCTTTTGCAAACATAAAAGGGTTTTAGAAGTTATGAAAACCAGTTACAAATAAGTTTTAAAAAAAAGCGTGGACTTTTAAACAGTACATAAAATGAAGACTCTGGTGGACAAATCACATTCATAGTATAGGCTATCTAGCTGTAGCCATGTGGAAGTTTGTGACGACATGAGAGGTGATTCTCTCACTCTTCCTGATCCTTCGGCTGCCAGTACTCCTGAGAGAACAACCTTGATGTCTGCAGCCAACAAATTTAATATCGAATCAGTGACTATCACTCAGAAGCAAATATTAATGCAAGAGGTGTGATTAGCTCAGGGATGACATGTGACTGAGCAATGACACCTGTATTTTTTCTATGTTATTGACCTATCTGAATAAAGTGTATGATATATCTATATTATCATATGTTTTTATTCTTGTGTCATGAAGTCTAACATGAAGTTTGTGAAATTTAAACGGTCGCAAAAATTTGGCTGTTTACAGTATATCTGAAACTGACCTTAGATTTCTTCGGTTTCTACAACAAAAAAGATTATGCAGACTCTGTTAAATGTGAAAATACCCATGACAAAGCAGTAATCTTTATTTAATTTATTTAATTTATTTAATTTATTTAATTTATTTTTCATCCCTTGTTCTGCCAGTACTGGATGTCAGTATGCAAGTAACACACTTTGGTGTGATTGCCATGATTGTTTATTGTAATATAGTTGATAAGTAGAAGAAAGAATACATTGCCATGTAACCGATCTGTAATACCTTGCATGTTTGTGAGGATGATAACTTAAAGTTACCTGATACTCATTAGTCAAAGGAAGCCTAGTGGTTAAGGCATTTGCTTGCAATGCTGAATTTCTGGTTTCAGTTCCTCACTAGGGTACAGTGTGTCAGGCCTATTTTTGTGTCCCTTACTGTAATATTGCCAGATTATTTTTAATGCAGGGTAAAACTATACTCACTCACGCATTCTTTCATTACCTGATATAGGCGATTACCGGACTCCTCTTTGTCATAGCAGTTTCAGGACAGACACGGAACAGTCAAGCAGTAGGTTTCATATGAAGGGTATTATCTGATGAGCGAACATATCCATTTAATAATCCTTATTTGTATAATTTCAAACACCCTTTTCTTGTATATTGTACGAGTTTGATTCATGTTATCCTCCAAACATAATAATCTTTCTTGAAATATTATATGGGTGGTTTGGGAGACGCAAGTAATTCGGTTAATTCAAGGTCATATTATCTGTGAAGGGAACAAATTTACAGATTTGGGTTTGTTTGAGTATTAGTGTTGTGGTTTTCAAACATTGTAAGTTTGTATCATGTGACACATATGCTTGATAAACAGATTTTCAAATCTAAATATTTCTTTATGTCCTGGTCGACTTGTTTTGTGAAACATGGAAGTGATAGATACATTTATATCATGTTTGTTATTGAGATATATGTAAATGAATTTTATTGACGTATTGACAAGAGGGTATCAATACTATCATATAAGTTCATACATTAATGTATAAAGTCTTCAGAGCAGAAACTGAAACTCAACACAGTGTCATGTACTTTGTATAACAAACTTAAGTTCACTAGTGTAAATATAACCACTTACTCCCAGCAACTCCTCTAAACCTTTGCCAAATGTTCTATACTGTTTAATGGTACTGTTTACACCAGGACTGATGTATTTTGAAACAAATTCAAAAGTTGAAAAGGTTATTGCCATGAGTTCAGGAAATGATAAAGATCAGTAAATATTGGTGAATTCTTAGCAAAACTTTACACCAAAATGCAACAGTGCACATACACCATATTTGCACATGCTTTTCGGCATTTTGAAACATGATACTCAGGCTTTTTATATGCATAAAGTTTGCAGTTGGTACCCCCAAGTTAGTGGAGAATCAAATCTTCAAAGTAACCACGTATATTAGTGTTCCCCCTAGGCACATTTAGGAGGGCACAACGCCCTGCCCTTTGACTTTCGCGCCCTGCCCTTTGACTTTTGCACCCTGCCCTTTTTCACCTCAATAGCAGTCCTTTACTATGACTAGTGTGTATTTTCCAGATTTGAAATGCTTTTTTCAAATCCTAATCTTAAAATACAAACTGAGAAGAGTAAAAACGAACTTTAGAATTGAAATTATAAGACAATATGACTTCTTGTACATTTTGTTGTTTTTTAAAAAATCTTCACCAACATGCCCTTTGAGGTTACGAAGTGCCGTTTTCCATGAATTTACTCTGCCCTTTCTGAGCCCTAGGGGGAACACTATATATATTCATAAAATATATTGAGAGTTTTAAGTGAGTCTAAACTTTTGATGGGAAGTATATTATTTATTTAATTTGTGAGTGAATCATAAAAATTAAACATGTATGGATAACAATGGGGCCTTCAGTGAGTCGATCTGGAACAATTTCATCTTCAGCAAGATGCCAACTATGTTGCTGTGGGATGTAGGTGAAATGGACCTGCACCCATGCCTAGAATTGAACCCAGATCTTCAGTGTGAGGAGCAAACACTGTATCTACTGTGCTTCCCTAGGACCCAAAGGATGTGTTGAGTGAACACAGTTACTTGACACTGGTCACATAAGATAAAAAATGTATCTATGTAACATCACTGAAGCTTAGTCACCTCTGGCTTTACAAAGTTATTCAACGTCTTGATTAAGTAGCCTATGTGCCATGGACTTTACTCAATTTTGTTTCAAATGAAAGTGTCATCTAAAATAGGCTTTGTTGTTTAACACTGTTATCAACAATTTTCCAGTCATTTGGTCTGGAGCAGACAATCCAGTGATAAACGGAATGAACATTAATCTATGCAATTGGCATGCATGACATACATCAACCAAGTCTGAAATTAGATTTCACATATACTACGATTGTCATGTATCTTTATGCAGGTAAAATCTTGTGATTCGGTATCAAGACTCAAGTCATGTTTGAGTGTCCCATGGGCTTATTTATACATACCTAGTAAGACTAAATACAAATATTATGCAACATGTACTTATGAAGAGAGCTGCAACTACAGGGGTTAAGTCGAGTGTTATGTACATGTATGTAATACCCTCTCCTTCCTTTCCAATGCATATCACCTGTCATATCAGTGAAGACAACATGCTAATGAATAGCACAATGTAGATAATAAGCATCTCAGCGACATCAGTAACAGCATCATCATCTACTGTGGGGACGTGTGTGATGCACCTCAAGTGTGTTAGACTGACATACAATCTTCACCTAGAGTCCGCCCTGACTACGACCCTAGCAGAGAGATTGGACGTACACCTAAAGTATTGTCGGGGACTTCTACAGCACACACGTTAGAATTTGTTTTGTTTTTCCAGTGTTTACTGGTTCTGTCTGACAGAAGAGCTGTACATCATTACCTGAAGGATCTCTTTGTTTCACACGCTCACGGTTTCATTATGTAGGCCGTGATTGTTGACGTGGTCCATGGAATGTTTGTTCCCTCTTTACTTAACACCTGTAATACTAGTTTCAAGGAAGTATACAGTTTTTAAAATGCGGTGGGTTTTTAGAGCGCAGTAAACATGTATGCAGTCTTATCAGTAACTTCCTGGTGTGAACAGTCTATCCAAACAGTTTTAAAAACAGTCTTAACTTTGTTTTTAAAAATCAGGCATAAATTCATCTTGCTTGAAAAGTTAACATACGTGAAAATTCAACTGAAATGATGAAATTAGAAACTGATTTTTAGGACAGAAAATGAGAAACTAGTCATGAAACTAGCTTTGTATGTGGCGTGTTGTTTATGCAGGTATTGAGTTCATAGCAGATGTTAAAATTTAGTAATTTTGAATAAAACTATTGTAGATCTGATGCAGTTTTGTGATTAGTCATCACGAGAACATTACTGCATGCTGCACATGCAGTATATGCGTCAGTGAATAAAGGTCGGTCATTACCCCAATGACATGTTGTGTGGTTTGTTTGTGTTTATGGAACATGAATTGATTGCAGAACCGAACAGCAACAGCAAGCAAGGTGATGGTGGCAGACTAAGAAATTAATAAAACTATGTGAGGAAACTATCGTATGGGCAAATTTCAAATCATTTTGGTCATAATTGTTCAGGTTCTGAGCTACTAACAGTAACAGATGATAAACACATTACGATACATATTACGACCTGAAGTGTTATTGGAGCGAGTTACAAGCCTGGCACTACTTACATATAATCATGTCTTATGGCACCTGAACATGTCACTTATAGAGACCCTACACAATAAGTTATGGCGTCAGGGAAAACTTGGACCTGTGCCACATGTAAGGGTCATTCATTATGTAAGCTACAGTACACATTGTAGACATATATTGCAGATCACATTCACCTGGCAGTTGGCTACAACATAAAATATGATATGATTTCACAACTTTATCGAACTAGTGTTTTGCCAGTTTGAATCTTAAACCTGACTTGGTTCCATCTAGTCTATCATCGACCCGTGAAGGTCCCAAGGTAGAATAGGCCTTCAGCAACACATGTTTGCCATAAAAGGCGACTATGCTTGTCGTAAGAGGTGACTAACTGGATCGGATGGTCAGGCTTGCTGACTTGTTGGACACATGTCATCGGTTCCCAGTTGCACAGATCGATGCTCATGTTGTTGATCACTGGATTGTCTGGTCCAGACTATTATTTACAGACCCTTGTCATACAGCTGTAATATTGCTGAGTGCGGCATAAAACTAAACTCACTCACTCACTAGTCTTATCATCACAGGAATACAGTTGTTATAGCAACTAATGAACTAGCTACAGTTGCATTATGCAACACTTTTAAACTTCCTGAATGCTGTAGGAGTTTTATCTTCTAGTGAATGAAAGGTCTTGTTTGTGTTACTGAATGTTCCGGGGGCCTGACTAACACTGAGGTCATGATAGAGTGAGTTTAGTAATATTTTAGTAATATTCCAGCAATAGTAGAGTGAGGATCATCAGAAATGGACTTCACACATTGTGCCCATGTTGGGAACTGAACCTGGGTGTGTAGCCTGACAAGCGAACACATTAACCACTACTCTACCCCACCACCCCCATGAGACATGAATTTCCTTGCATCATGTATGATGTACGTAGGTAATGTAAGGTAATAGAAGTTTTAGTTACAGGATGTTTAGTGCAGGATTTATTTGGTATATCCCACTGCCTAACATGTGATAAAAGCATTTTGTTGAACATTAAAAACATTTTCAATCATGTTAAAATCTCACTTTCTGTACTTACTTCATGACCATTCGTAACTACTCGTGTCATTCCGACAAGCCGGATGGCGACTCGTACCCCTCTCGTGGCCATGTTTACGACTGGGTCCTGTCTAAGTGCAAACGTGCATGGAGATAAAAATTGTCTAGTACTATTTCCAGGAAAGATAACTCTGCATTTCGAAAAATGGCTCTTAGAATATCCAACATCCCGTGGACAAAACAGCAATACGGTCATTACTTTTACATATATGTTTTAGTGTTGAAAGTTGTTCATCCTTAAGTTCAAAGTTTATGTTTAAATTGTGCTTAGTATAGTTTAGCGAAGTTTCAAAGTTCAACAGTCCCGCCATTTTAATGGTTTGAAAAGCGTTTCAGTACGTGCGATTTGATTGGTTTGCCACGATTCTTGGCAATGATGGCGTACGAGAGGGGTACGAGTCTTCTTGTAGGTCACAGAAAGAGGCGAGTTGTTAGGAATGACTTCATGACCAATCAAGGGCTTTGCATTTTGTGTTGTAAAGTAAACTGATGTCTTAATTACACCATTTTTTCATTGGTTGTGTTATTTGTTGAGTGCAAGCAACTTGTTGTTTCATGCTGTGCTCAGAATATTCCAGCCTTGTGATGGCAGATTGTAAATATTCTGGACCAGCAAATCAAGTGATTGACATGAGCATTGATCTAATCAAATCTATTACAATGACATGCTTGTACAAGTCAGCGAGTCTGATCACGTGATCTCATTAGTCAACTGTTAGACTAGAGAATCTTAGGTTTTAGAAAATCAGGTCTAACCTTGATCTTCATGGGGACGTGCCAACTGTGCATTTGTACGAATACGCAATGTGCATATTGCCATGAATAGTGAGTGCTGTACCTAAGTGTAATAATGTGTTCATTTCAATGTATCTTTTTGAAAATTTCTTTGTGACATTTTTTCATGAAGACCTTCCACTGAACATTCCTCACCTATACAAATTCCTGTATGAAATCATTTTTGTTTGTAATGTCAGTTCTGTTTACGATAGGCACATGGACTTTGACACATTTGTTCAGTCTCTGCTGGAGGGTCTCTGAGGGATGATGATACCGCCATTAAAAAGTTACGTATGTGTTGCTGTCAAGCAGATATCCTTGAATTTGTCATCTATGATGGATTGTGGGTGACCTTTACCCTTTCACCTCCACCCTACAGTTATGGCAGCCAGTATGTCACTATATTTGCTCTACTTTCCAGAAATAGTTTGAGGTAAATTAATTGAAGTTTTCACTTCTTTGTGCAATGTTTCAGTTTATTTCATGGTTCCTTCGTTTTAGTAGATTATAAACAATTATATTTTCCCCTTCAGTTCAACAGAACCAATCAGATTTCATCTCACTGCAAATTTTATATGGCAGCTCAGCAACAGTGCATTTCATGTTGGTAGTTTATCAGTCAGGCATGTATTTGATGATGTATGGAGTTCAAGAAGCTGATTTGTCTGAGTAATCCATCTATCTATATAGTTCAAGGGATCTGGTTCAGTGTGTGCTGCCTATAAGTATCTGTCTGTCTGTCTGTACCATTCCTTTAGCGATGTGACAGTTATCACTAGATGTGACTAGTAGAAGATGCATATTAATACTGGGTTAAAATGCAGTGTTGACTGTGGCATCTGAAGGCATCAGCACTCGCTCACAACACTCACCCACTCACTCACTCACTCAGGGCATTGTGCTATCCAGGTGGTTGAAGTGTTTGTTTGTCACACTGAGAATCCAGGTTCGATTCCCTACCTGGATACAATGTCAGAAGCCGATTTATGGTGCCCCCTGCTGGAATTTTGCTAAGATCATCTTAAAACCACGCTCACTCACTCACTCGCTCACCCACTCTCTCACTCACCCACCCACTCACTCACTCACTCACTCAAATGTTTTATGCAGTCACTTTACTTCCTCCAGTTCGGAGAGTGATGCCACAAATGGGCTTTACACATTGAGCCCATGTGAGGAATTGAACTAAGATATTCAGCGCGGCAAGCAAATGAGTACCCCAACGCCCCTTGGCTAATGATTATCAGGTAACTTTGAATTTTTCTCCTCACAAACATGGGTAATCGACAGAAATGGGTAATTGAACCTGGGTCTTGATGTACCTTGAACATTATCTAGCCTCATGTAAGAATGTTGAGTTTTGATTGGTCCACTTGACTCTGATAAAATACCATGTACATTCATCACGATCCGCAAGCGGGAGTATAAAAGTCATTTATAGCTAAAATGGATAGAATTATCATTAAAACGACCGCACGTTATCAGAAATGAGCGGTCCACTGTAACTTGATAACAACCGCAAAATGCTTGACGGCTGGTCATTATCAAGCCCGTTGTTAGGTGACGTCATAAGTAGCTCAGCTGGTGAAGTTCAATCACCTACGGCTCGTTTGAACTTGGGTTCATTATTGACCATATATCAGGCTCATGTTAGTCACATGTGCCTGTGCCATTATGCACTTTCCTGCCTGTGCCAGCCATAACGATTGTACCATAAACGAAAGCATACAGCAATGAAAATATCGACTTGAAGTCTAACATTGTTGATCACTGAAAACAATGGCGGCTGGTAGTATGAGCAAAGGTCAAGGTCGAATGTCATCACTCTCAATAGTGACGTCATCTGTGTTGTTCTATGACGTGTCTACATTTGTAAAATGTGTGTCAGTGACCTCTATCGTTTTGTTAGCAGTAAATGCTTCAAAACATTTTAATTTAACCATCCACCAATCCATGCATCCACCCATCCACCAAACCATGCATCCACCCACCCACCCACCGATCCACCCACCCATCCACCCATGCATCCACTCACCCATCCACCCATCCACCAAAACATGCACCCATCCACCCATCCACCAATCCATGCATCCACCCACCCACCTATCCAACCATCCACCAAACCATGTATCCACCCACCCACCAAACCATCCATCAATCCATGCATCCACTCACCCATCCAACCATCCACCAATCCATCCATCCATCCATCCAACCATCCACCAAACCATGCATCCACCCACCCTCCCATCCAACCATCCACCAATCCATGCATCCACCCACCCATCCACCAATCCATGCATCCACCCACCCATCCAACCATCCACCAAACCATGCATCCATCCAACCATCCACCAATCCATCCATCCATCCATCAAATCATCCAGCAATCCAACCGTCTATCCACCCACCATTAGGCTTCCAACCAACCAACCAACCAACCACTCACCCATGAACCCAGTGACCGCTATTCCATCTACCACCTTCTATTAAGTCTTCCATTTTGTCTAGGCCAGGTGTTCCAATATTATCTTTGCATGCAGTCGAAAGGAGCCTGGCTTGTTTTTGTTGTGATTTTATGACCGCTAATGTCACTGTCCACACATGCAACAAATCCTGGACCTGAAACACTGTGGGCTTACCACCAAGCTGCTTAGAAATGAATTTGTACTTTCTTTCCTGGTGCTGTGAAATCCATGTAAATCACATTTCTGGGCCATCCTTGACAGTGGTGGAAAGTGTTACAGCGCAGCTAAAATGGGCAAGGCTCTGATTCAATAGGTGATGTGTCATACAGGGTACATCCAGTACAATGTTAACACAACAGTGTACTCCTTCCACTGTCCGTTTTTTTCTAATGTGGCATGAAGATTGCTTGTTTGATCTGTTCACTGTATATGCACATGTTGTAGCTGAGGAATATATGCATTTAGATGTGCTTGGACGGACAGACATATAAATAACTCATAACCATGGTGATAGCACTTTTTCAGGATAAAACCCAACACCCATCTAAAAATGAATTTTGTTATCTCACAAGATAATCTCATACGATACTTTCATCCCACCCGGATTTCATCAAATTTATGATATCATGTGATATACAAAATGTGATGATGGTTTACCACTTTCTGCAATACTATACAGTTATCTCTTGGAAACTTGTGATGCCCAACAGATTATATGATGTCTACACTGTATCCAACATTTGTGCAATAGAGTCATGGTGATGATCTGCTTGAGTCCTTTGGAGCCGGTCATTACAATAATGTAGAATTGTAATGGTAGTCGTTAAAACAGTGTTAATGTATTCAGTATCAATGTTTCACCTAATATATAGTTCAAAGTTTGTCATTACACTGTTACAAACATCAGAAACCTAATGATTACATTGTTTTATGTATGGTACACTGTATTCTAATCATTTCTGTGTTATACTCCAGTATCATTCATTCATTCATTCATTCATTCATTCATTCATTCATTCATTCATTCAATCATTCATCCATCATTCATTCATTCATTTATTCGGCCATAAAAGGCAGCTATGCTTGTCGAAAGAGGCGACTAACGGGATTGGGTGGTCAGGCTCGCTGAATTGATTGACAGATGTCATCAGTTCCCAATCGCGCAGATCAATGCTTGTGTTGTTGATCACTGGATTGTTTGCTTTAGACTCTATTATTTACATACCGCTGCCATATAGCTGCAATATTGCTGAGTGTGGCGTAAAACTAAACTCACTAACTCACTCACTGACTGTAATCCCAATCACCTCTGTAGTAGCCTCCTCCTAGCTAGGGTATAACTTGTCATTCAACTCTGTAGTAACCTGTTCCCAGCTAGGGTATAACTTGTCATTCAACTCTGTAGTAACCTCTTCCCAGCTAGGGTACTCTCTAAACCCTGTTATTACAATGCTGTACAATTGAACACTTTAATCCCAGTCATTTATGTAACAAATACAGTATTCCTCAGCTGTACACAACAAATTCCAGCCATTAGAATGCAACACAGCTGTACATTTTGATCTCAGACTGCTTACAAGTTACATTATTGCACAGTTACACAGTTCTCCCAGTCCCAGACACATCGGTTAAGTCCACGGTTACTCCTGTGCATTGTGATTGGTGCTGATTCTGTAGTGGGTTTTAGAACATGATCAGTGCAGAATGACGGCAATGTTTGTGTAAACTATTACATTCAGCCTCTGCGCATTAATCTCTGACATGCTGATTGTTGAGTCACAATGCAGGCAGAGTACATGGTATCAACTATGCCGACCTGCAAAGGAGGGGAACAGCTGGGGCTATCAAGAGTCATAAAGATGGGTTGCCTGACCCACCTACAGCCTTACTTTTCATCCTTGCTGAAGCCTTCTTCCAAGGGTATAACTTGTCATTCAACCCTTCTACTTAGTATAAATTGACATTCACCACTGTAGTAACCTCCTCCTAGCAAGGGTATAACCTATCATTCACCACTGTAGTAGCCTCCTCCTAGCAAGGGTATAACCTGTCATTCACCACTGTAGTAGCCTCCTCCTAGCTAGGGTATAACCTGTCATTAACCACTGTAGTAGCCTCCTCCTAGGTAAGGTATAACCTGTCATTCACCACTGTAGTAGCCCCCTCCTAGCTAGGGTATAACCTGTCATTCACCATTGTAGTAGCTTCCTCCTAGCTAGGATGTAACCTGTCATTCACTACTGTAGTAGCCGCCTCCTAGCTAGAGTATAACCTGTCATTCACTACTGTAGTGGCCTCCTAGCTACGGTATAACCTGTCATTCACCACTGTAGTAGCCTCCTCCTAGCGAGGGTATAACCTGTCATTCACCACTGTAGTAGCCTCCTCCTAGCTAGGGTATAACCTGTTATTCACCACTGTAGTAGCCTCCTCCTAGCTAGGGTATAACCTGTCATTCACCACTGTAGTAGCTTCCTCCTAGCTAGGGTATAACCTGTCATTCACTACTGTAGTAGCCTCCTAGCTAGGGTATAACCTGTCATTCACCACTGTAGTAGCCGCCTCCTAGCTAGAGTATAACCTGTTATTCACTACTGTAGTAGCCTCCTAGCTAGGGTATAACCTGTCATTTACCACTGTAGTAGCTTCCTCCTAGCTACGGTATAACCTATCATTCACCACTGTAGTAGCCACCTCCTAGCTAAGGTATAACCTATCATTCACCACTGTAGTAGCTGCCTCCTAGCTAGAGTATAACCTGTTATTTAGTACTGTAGTAGCCTCCTAGCTAGGGTATAACCTGTCATTTACCACTGTAGTAGCTTCCTCCTAGCTACGGTATAACCTATCATTCACCACTGTAGTAGCCGCCTCCTAGCTAGAGTATAACCTGTTATTCACTACTGTAGTAGCCTCCTAGCTCAGGGTATAACCTGTCATCCACCACTGTAGTAGCCGCCTCCTAGCTAGAGTATAACCTGTTATTCACTACTGTAGTAGCCTCCTAGCTAGGGTATAACCTGTCATTTACCATTTTAGTAGCCTTCTTTTTCCTTACTGATTCTCTTATTCATGTGTCATAGTGGATCCAGATTTTGGCATAGCATCAACAACATGCACCTTTTGTAAGACAGCCCTGCAGTCTGTGTTATCCAGGAAGTTTTCCAGCAACTCATGACGTTGGTTGTCCTTCAGCCAAACATCACTGACTCACTAACTACCCTGATAAATGCCAATGTTATTAAGCAGGGCTTTTGTAGTCATGCAAAATCTGAACGTGCTGACCTCTATCACTTTATCAACTTGGTACAGGACCAGATTTCCTTTGAAGTTTACTCTCAGCCATAAAATGTTTTCTGTTGGTAAGAACTATTTTCTGTGAAATGAATCACCGTGGTTCAGAATTGGTTGATAGTGATACAACTACTGTTGCCATCATCTTTTTCCAAGTTGTGATGGAACAGCTTGTGAGTTTGTCACACTTTGCTTCCACTCATAGATTCAAAGTGGGAAGACCATCAAAATAGGTGCCAAGTATTCCGTGCCTGCCTCCACTGTGGATTCCCAGGGAAGAACTGGTCCCAAGAGAATAGGCCCTCAACAGTGTTTGCAATGCTTTAATTTGCCAGCTGGCCATCAGGGCCTGCTGCTGCCTGCAAGCTTTAAAATCTACAGGCCCTGAAATCTGCAGGCCTATTTTGTTAAAGTCAGGCCAGTAAAAACAAAATACACAACACTGTTCACAGTTTCACACTGTTACTACAAAGTTGGTGCAGACAGAAATTTATATTGTAGTAACGACTATTGTAGCCATTCCTCTGTACAAGGTGCTGAAATACTAGGAAGTTATTGTAACATGATCAGTCATGGATGGTTCTCGAACATTAACAAAAATAATATGGGAAAGATTCTGACTGAAAAAAAACCCAAATTGACAAATGAAACTGCAGGCCTGATGCAAAAACAACTGGCACCGGGCCTGCAGGCAGGCAGTTATTGCACATGCTGGTCCTCCTGCTTGTCTTCTGTGGGTATTCTGGAGTAGAATAGGTCGCCAATGGTTCTATGGTACCAAAAAGGTCCCACTGTGCCATGCTGGTTTTATTTCTCAACATCTCTTAAGTAACATGACCACAATATCCCATTTGTGGAAATGAATTCTTGAAAGAACTTATTATGCATAATCAGTTGGCATTGCTCCACATTCAGAAAATTCCAATCAGAAATAAATGAGGACTAAATTGGAAAAAGCCCCATGCTTTGAAAACTTGATATCGAAATCTGTGCCAAGTACTGAAGGGATTATTATTTGATTAGATTATTTTCTCAACGAGCTGAACTCTAACTAATGAATATGGAACCTCTGTGCTATAAGGAGAGTGTCTGCCGGTGAGACTTTTATCATGTTAGCTGGAAAATAGCATCATATTTGAAGAGATGTTGTCAAGAAGTAGGATATATGGCGGTGGTTAAAACTTGTGTTATTCAAGTATGTTAGATTAACCTGGCCAGTTTGTTTACATTCAACACAAGTACCAGATTAGTGAGTTAAATTTTACGCGGCACTCAGCAATATTCCAACTATATGGCGTTGGTCTGTAAATAATCAAGACTGGACCAGACAATTCAGTGATCAACAGCATCAGCATCGATCTTCGCAATTTGGAACTGATGACAGGAGTCAACCATGCCACTCACTCTTATGCCCGATGTCTGGAAGTGACAGTATCATCAACATGTCACAATGAAGTGACATTATCAGTTGTAAACATGACAGCATATCAGGGCACTCTCCTTCTACTAGGTGATCTGTACACTAAGATCATTGGCATTGGAACATTGATACTTCAACATGTGGTCAAAAAGTTTTGCCAGTAGCAGAATCAAACTCCCACACTTAATCACATGCTTACAAAGCTTGATATGAGCATTCAAGCCTGTACTGGTGCAGCCTGAAACTTCAAATGTCATGTCATGCACCCAGTGCTTGTTAATTCTTTGCTTCAGGATGAAAACAGAGTGAGCTGGCTTGGAGCAGTGACTGAAGGACTGAATGACTTAATGACTGATAGACCAAATGACTGATTGACTGATAGACTGAATGGCTGATAAAATGATTGTATCAGACCCAGAACAATTTTGATATGATGATGTTGCAGTTGTCATCCATAGTAAAACTCAGTTATAAATGATTGCATATTTTATACTGAGCATCAGGTGTATACAGGTTTTTGTCAAGTGCAACAAGGTTTCATAGTGGAAGTTTGTCTCATTTCCCTAAATTGAACTTTATATTTGCTTTGAGAAGGGCAGTGGTAAGACATAGAGAATCTCTTCTGAGTGTCTTTGCAAACTTATGTTTATGTTTTTCAACAAATGTTGATATATTTGATATCAGAAGACATGAGGGTGAGATTCAGTTTCTCATAATAAATCACCTGTCATTAGTTTTCAATGAAAAAATGTACATCACTCTGCATGGTACTGCCATTAGACTTGCAGTGCAGTGATGTCATAACATTGTGACATCATCAGGTTTTTGATGTCATAGGATTGTGAATCATGTAATTGATGTCAGACCATTGTACAAAAGTTACTATCAAAGTGATGTTGCCTTCTATTTCATACAAGAAATATCTTCCCTGAAACACAGTTTTGAATGATAAAATTGTAACTCTCATAATCAGAGTCATATGTTAAATACTTACTAGACTGATTGCCTTTGCAGCTGACACAGTTCATGCAGTAAGACACAGAATAGATATGACCTATGTGTGCACTCCCCTTTCCACAAACACACACACACACACACACACACCTCTCCTTTTTCTAATCAGCTATTTTGGGGTCTATTTCTGGTCGTGCTAGGTCTAGACATAATTTGTTCCACTGTGACAGCGTCTGTGTATGGGGGATCATGATTAATGGCAAGACTGGTCCACAAAAGAATAGAAGACGGAAAGCAAACAAGATGGTGTTTATAGAACCAGAATTAAGTTTGCTGGAACTGTCAGTTTATGGAAGCCTAGTGTCCCTTTAAATGTTTGATAATAATTTCTGTTAGCATCCAAGTGTTATTGCATAGACTGACACCTGTGAGTGAGGTTATTGATAAATGCCTCAAGTAGTATCGCACCTTAAGTAAACATCCCAGACTTGAATCCTCTGAAGAATTGCAGGATGCTCCTTCGGTGCCTTGTGATTGGTTCTGGAAGTAGTTTTGGCAGATGCAGTTTTACATGTGTTGAATTCAGTCGTCAGTGTGAAAATGTACTGGACAGGTGGATGTTGATTGACGTTGGAAGAAGGATGGTCCACTGGTCTCAGGGATTATGTCCCTTTGTCATGCCAGGATGAATCCCAGTTATGATCCTTGGTTTGCCATGATCCTACTCTTGCCCATATTCAGGAAGACTTACATGTATTCATTCAACATTGTATATTGCTCTTTAGAGTTATGTCCCTTACCCATGCCAGGATGCACTGGTGGTTTGTATGGTTGTGGTTATTGTGTTTTTGAAACCTTTGAATGATCAAATGGCCAGAAGTTCCAAATGCATAGTAGACTGTAGATACTATTCTCATGTTGATCTTAATGTGATGATGGTACAGTACTGTTGAATCCTGGTATTTGTGAGTTTGAAAATATTTGTTCCTGGGACTTGCTGTCTACTTCATATGTATTTTGGGGCTATATTCTATCTTATTTATAGTGTTGTTTCAGGTTGTGGAATTTAAATATTTAAATAACTCATCACTAAACATTAACCACATTTTGCTGTAACTCAAAAGACATGATTAATGCTTGTAAGCAATTACAAGTCATGGTGTTTTCAGGGAAAATAACATGTTTCATTTACAAGCAGTGTATTACGTATTGTTTTGTGTCAAAACTTGTCTCGCTGTTTAAGAAGGTTTGTAGTAAATTATATAAGGTTCAAGCAAACAGTTGACTTAAGATTACAAGTCATCAAACTATTGTATAAATTCAAGATCAGTTTGATATTTTAGCAGGTAAAGGCAAAGTCAGTGGTCACATGGCACGTACTTATACTGGCTTAGATTGAAGTTTGCCTCTGTTACCATAGTTACTCATGACCTTCCAGCTTTCCAAATCTTCAGGAAAGAAATCTCCAGAAATACCTACATAAATTTTCATGTAGTGTTAATTAGTAGTCATCCAAGATGTACTAGGTGATTGTAGTTGCAGATGGAGCCGAAACTTTGCAATGTGTGTAATTATACTGCTCAGTATTAACAAAATACTAAAATAATCTTGCATAAATTGTTCTTCGGATTACTATAACAATACATATGACTGAAATGTTCCATATTTAAGTCATATATCATGTTCTGGTTTGTTGTCTGCCGTCAGTATTCAAACTACATCACTGTCGTCTCTGCATATATGAGTCTGGACCAGGGTGAGTGAGTGAGTTTGTTTTGATGTTGCTTTGAGCAATATTCCAGCAATATCATGGCAGGGAACACAAGAAGTGTGCTTTACACATTGTACCCACACATGTGGTGAATGGAACGCAGGTCTTCAGTGTGATTAGTGAATGCTTTAACCATTAGGCTACTCTACCACCTCGAGTCTAGACCAGACAATCTAGTGATTGATGTCATGGGGATTCCAATTCTGATATGATGACATGATCCACATGAATCAGTGAATCTGATCATCCAGTCCATCTGGTTGACATTTACAACACCTGTTGGGATCTCCATTGTTATCCAGAATTCCCAGAGATGTCCATATAAATCCATTTAATTCACGGGTATCATGTTTATGTGTTCATTGTAATTCCTGCATTCTGATTGGCTGAACTGTTGTTATTGCATTCAGAGTTTTACACCAGATTTTAAATCATTCCTTAATGAACCCCAAATACTCAGTTCAACCTTAAATTAGTAATTGAATGCAAATATCGAAATACCCAAGGTATTTGGCAGGTTAGGATGAATTCATCTCAACCTTGAATGACCTCTCCAGACTACACTGTACACTGTACAGTAACCCCCGCACAAATGTTGATATTTATACTTCAGGCTTAAACCCACTTCAACCAACACCAATGAATTATTTGCATGACATATTATCCTACACTCATTAAGTAAATGTCAACCTTTGCAATATCGGAAGTTGACTTGATTTATGATGTGATTAATCTTCATGGTTCTAGTGCACAGTTTCTGTTCCATTTTAGACATGACAGTGTGAGTAAGTACGTCATTATGAGTCGTATTGATTTGCAGGATTTAAATAACTGTGCTGTGTCTATGAGGAAGTTGGGTCATGGGGAACACCTGACACACCTGAGGCTACCTCCGTCAATTAGGCTGATTTACCTGTGTTGGATTTTCATTACCTGGCAGTGTGCCACAAGGCCAGGTGTTTTCTTATTACTCATGGTTGTGGAAGCTTTGACCCATTACGTGTGTAATCACATTCTTGGTAACGTCTTGTTGGCCCTGCGGGTATAATGTAGGTTTGAATCCCAAGACACGAATAGTTTGTATTGATGTGAATGCAAGGAGCCAATGATTGGGGTTTGATTCTTGATTCATCCTTATCATGGTAGACAATTTGGTTTGTTGGCACCAAACCTGTGATATGTGATTTTCTGAAATATACTAAAACTTCTATAACCTGCATTTCTTTGGAATTGTCTGAATGAGTGAGTGATTTTTGGTTTTGGATGGTGTTGGCATTTTTTCCAGCAATATCACAGCAGGGGACACCGGAAAAGGACTTCACACATTTTAACCATGTGGGGATTTGAACCCAGGTCTTATGCATGCCAAGCGAACTCTATAACCACTAAGCTACTGTCTGTTTTTATGAAGTATTATTCTAGCATAGGCTCTGTTCATCCATCCGGATGGGAATATCATAAGAACCGTAGACTGGATTCTTTACATATTTATTGTCTAGTAAAAGAAAGGTCGCAGTCAGGTTTGGTGACCTTGACCTTCATCTCAAGGTCACAAGTGGACTTTAGCATTTTACCTTCAAGAACCATTTACTGGATTTTCTTCATATTCAAGACCAAGGTGCAGGGTCCACTCGATTTTGGTGACCTTCAGTTAATTTTCAAGGTCACAGCGACTGTTTTTAAGGAGTTTCATACACTGGTCAAGGTCTAAAAGACTCTTCAAAATATTTTTGTCTTTGAACAACTACAGTGCAAGATATCAAGAGAGTTTGAGTGTATTGTTCTTGTTGACATTTTAATTCATCTTAAACTACGACTTCCACTTTCATTTCTTTTGAAGTTTGATTTGATATTACAATAATAATAAGCAGCAGGGGATTATGTCACCTTAGTAACAATGCTTGTTTAAAATGGCATTAAACCAAACTCATTCAGTGGGATTTATCTAGTATTTCATTGTGATTTGTCTAGGATTCCATTTATCAAAAATAGTAAGTTGGACAAAATATTATGTTGGAATAAAAACATTAATTTGTAGTAATTGTAGAGTTTAAAAGTTCATGTTTTTGTAATTACAGAGTTATTTTAACTTGTAAGGAAAAGGCAAAATGTTATGGATTTCAACTTCTTCTGTATTGTTTATACGTTTCTGGGCTATTCCATCTCTTCAGTTAAGTTGGTTGCAAATCAGACTTGAAGTTAGCTGTCAGGAAAGAACTTCAGTCGTTGTTTACTCTACTTCTTGTGTCCTGTTTTTCAAAACTGATGGTTGTGAAAACACTCCTACACTTTTCACATTATACAAGAGATTATACAAACTGATGCCATTCATTCAACAACAGTGTTTTTGTTTCCTTATGCCATAATTAATGTAGGCCACGCCTGTTTGTAGTTTTTTGGCTGGTTGATAACAGAGTGGGTAGGTTTATGTTGCAATATTTTGGCTGAATAATGTTGCTGATTCTATAGTGTTCTCAACGACTGTTTGTGAGGAAAATTCTTCTATAGATGCAAAAACTTTCATTGTCTGTTCTTACATGAATGATAGCTTAGAATTCCAGAAATGTAATATTAAGAATGTAATAGCTTGTCAACTTTTGTCCCCAAAATATCCTACAAATAGAGAACATGCTTAGAAATTATTTCATATGGAAATTTGACTATCCTATGCCTGTTATAATAGTCAGTTTCCATATAACATGACCAGAAGTTTTCTAATTTCGGATTAATCTGATAATATCCAGTCTAAGGCTAAGTGAAAAAAGAGAAATGTGTTTTAGGCATCGTCGCGTCACTGTTATTTGTGCACGTAAGAATTGCTTCTTGCCACATCCTGATCATCCATTTGTCCACTATAAGAATGAGTGTCTGTAAGAACGAGTGTGAGTAGATCTACGACTCACTAACATGTGCTAAACTTTCCAAATTGTATTTTTCTGAAAGGAAAAAATAAAAATGTGTTCCTCCCTCGCCACTTTTTTTCTATCAAAAATTTAAAAAATGTCCTACCACCCTCGTCACTTTTGAAAAAAATGTGCCCGAGAAACATTTAATTATTTTTATGCAGCCTAAACATACTGCTTTTCATATACACATGCTGCTGAACCTTATAAGAAATATGGTCATCAGATATCAGATACAATGCAAATGTACTGAAGAGTTGTAATTACTAAGTGTTGTAGCCATGGGAAGAACATCCTCATTTATCCAGGGAATCATTCCTCCATTCCAGCATGATGAATAGTTGCCATCATCACTGCAACTTTGTTTGGTAATCAGTCTCTCCGTCACCTGTACATTGTAACTGCTGTGTGCATATTTCTTACACTCGCTACCCCACGGGCATCAGGGTCATGTTAGTGCAAGATAGAGTAATGAGATTAGTTGTGAGGTAAACATGACAGCCAGACTCACTCACTAATTGCTTGACATTGACCCCATCCCAAACTTGGAGCTGACCATATTTGACCTTTATGAAGGAAGTCAACCAGATCCAGGCAGTTTCCCCAATGTCAAGATCCTTGTTACCGTGGGCAACATAGAAACGTAGCAGAGGTAAGCTGTACTCATGGGTACAGAAACATGCATAGTGATGGGATGGAGAATACAGACCAGTTGATGATGATGATGATGATGATGATGATGATGATGACGACGATGATGATGACAATGACGATGATGATTAGAATAAATTAAAGTTAGGCTGAATGAAAAAAGATAAATGTTTCTCAGGTTTTGGCGCATCACTTTTATTTGTGTGGGCAACCAATTTTTATTGCCATTTAAAAAAATAATTTTGACTTTGCGACATCCTGATCATCCATTTGTTCACTATAAGAATGCGTATCTGTAAGAACAAGTGTGGCTGAATCTACAACTTCTTAACATGTGCTAAACCTCCCAAGCTGTATTTGTGAGAGAAAAAACAGAATTCTCCTCCTTCGCTACCCTTTTTCTATAAAAAATTGTATATGAAGTCCTACTGCCCTCATCACTTGAAAAAAATGTGCCTGAGAAACATTCTTTTTTTTTATGCAGCTTTATATCTTGTCCCACTCACAAAGCTGGATAATGATGAGTCCATTATTAATGATGATGATGATGATGATGATGATGATGATGATGATGATGATGATATTAGTAAATTCAAGTTGATTCCAGCTGATTGATCTAATGCTTTCCATCACATTTTAAGCTGCATGTATTTTCCTTCCTAAAGGAAGTGTAATTACAGGAAATTAAATTAACACTATCAACATGATGAGCAGCGACCACTTGTCTTATGGCTGATAATAGCTTCCAGACTGATACAGAAGTACAACAGAGTCATACATCAGGTTCTTATAAAATCAGGTTTGGCCTAATATAGCGTAATTAAAGCCCCACATCTGAAATTGACACCGGACTGATCACACTGAGTCCTGTAACCAGGGCAACATATTTTTGTGGCATATCTCATTTTATTATAATGTGTTGTATTCTTCACTCTCAGTGTGTCAATTTACACTGTACTCTTGTAAATTCATTTACATAATGCTAGTATGATCAAGTGATAATGTTTTAAATTGACATCTTTCTTACTGCATTATAATTATAAAAAGCATCTTCATTGAACCCATGTTTTCCTCCAGAACTAGACAATTCTCAGATGTGTGTGAACTTTCTTCCCAGTAATGCTGATACAGAAACGTTTCAACTAAGCGACTGCGGTAAGTCAGGACGTTAGTGTCAACTTTCTGTTGGTGCATCTTGTAAACTGCTGGAGAAATTTTCCACCCCAAGTAGAGCATCCCTTCAACCCAACGTGAGGATCACTGTTTGGAACTGCGTGATTTATGACTATGTGAAGAAATGATTAATCTCTGTACTGCCTGTTCCAGTTTTATAGGGGATGCATGCAGCATGTCTATTAGTTTTACTCCCGCGGAAATGGCGGTAAATCATATTCATCGATGGAGAAAATGACTACATACGTATGAAATCATTTGGGGAGAAAATAATGGTCTAGACGATATGGTGTACGAGTAAAGCGGAGAGTGATGCCTGGAAGGTATTTTAGTCCAGTTTCGATCAAAATCTAGATTACAAAATCATTCCTAATCAAGAAATGAATCCATCATGACACTTAGTTGCATAGTGAGGGATTTGCTATTACGAAGCACTTGACTTGAGACGTTTGGTGATGTGGCCAGACTGGCTTGAGGACTAAGCAGGGTCCTCTACTGATCGGTTGTCTCGCCTTTATGGCACATGAAGAGTTGGGGTGTTTAAGGCTTGGCAACAATATTTTATTGTTGAAATGTAATAATACTGACAATTTCCCTGCAATTATGAGTGTGTGATGTAATTATTTTTATTGTAAGGATCTATTCTGATTTATTTTATTCATAGCGTACAATATACTACATGTATTCTGATTCATACTGCTCTATACTCAGCCACTCACCACCCCCACCCCCACCCCATTCCCTTACCCACTTTCTGTACCACAACTCGCTCCCTCAAGCTACCACCCACTGTAATTTAAGGCTAAACAGTATATTAAAAAAGTGAATTGTTTCTTGGTTCATGTCACTTTTATTTGTGTGTGCAACAATTGTTCATTGCCATTTTAAAAAAATATTTTTGAACTGGCTGTGTCCCGATTATTAATTTGTCCACTATAAGAATGAGTATCAGTGGAAATGAGTGGGACTTAATCTACAACTTCTTGACACACGCTAAACTTCTCAAGCTGTATTTGTGAGAGAAAAAAATAAAAATGTTTTCCTCCCTTGTCACTTTTTAATAAAAAAATATAAAAAAAGTCCTACCATCCATGTCAATTTTGAAAAATATGTGCCCAAGAAACATTAAATTTTTTTATGCAGCCTAACTCATTCACTACCAGCAGCAAGCTTGCACGCTCACCTGGACACCTGATGTCACTCACTGATTAAAGTGCCAACTCCTTAGCATGCCTCCCGCTGACCTTGCCATCACTCACTCACTCACTCACCCACCCATCCACCCACTCACTCACTCACTCTCTACCACCCACATATTCATTCATGGGAGATACACATAAGAATGATACCTGCAATATATACTGTTGGGTTTCTTCTGACCAATAAGTCATGGTGACCTTTGACAAGTTTCAGATAAAAGACCCTCCATGTCCAACATTGACTGTATGGATGATATGAATACCTGCTTTGTCTATTCACACCATGTATTCTCTACTGAAATAAGCATATTTGCATTAGCAATGCCAGGCACTATACAAGCCGTCCTCAGAATTACAAGCATTATCAATATTTAGTCGTTCACAAGGCCTCCCCTTGACACCCTCATCCACAAAAGTGCTGACTAGCCAGAAAGAGAAGGAATTTGTTTCCTTGTTACCATGGAAACCAGAAATGGCTGTGCCTACAAAAAGTAAGCTTTTTTTGTGTGATTACAGTTAAAGAAATACATGATAACCCATTCACATTATCAGATTTTTTTCAGAATTTGGAAAGGTTTCTGATTTAAACTAATTGAAGAACTACACAGGATAGTATGAGGATAATTTGGACATGTGTGGCAGTGAGGTCAGCTTGACCTCACTAATGGATCCATTAATAGACTCCAGTGTAATTTGGGTTGTCTGAAATGCAACACTGTCTGAAATCATGACCTTTAGCACATATATGCACACCCTTATAGTACACGCTGGCACATCAGATGCATTTACTTTGTAGCTATAGTGTTGGTTGTTATGATTATTCATACCACATTCAAGCATCCAAATAATATGAGTTATTATGAATTATTAGAGGTGTAATTTAGAAATTGTTCTAAACTAGGCGTCAAATCAAAATCACTGACAAAAGAGGATCTAAATGATGACACTAGTTACATACACCTCCTCCATTTGTATGTGATAATGTACTAACCCCAAATATAATGATTCAGGACAATTCTACTGTTAATATTCAAACTAACAGCATGACAAAGTATGTAACCTTCTCTACTTTTAACCCCTTCACAGCTCTGCCAAATATCCAAATTTAATAAAATAAGCTACTTATGTGACAACACTTTATTATTACACAGAATTACAAGAATCTAAGTACAAGATATATTTTTTAAATCATTTGTGATAACAAGTGAAGCATAATTCACATTTGTTTAGGTGATCTTGATTTTAATTTGTTAGTTTCTGAAGTGTTTATACCCCATTGATTTATCTTGACCTTAGTAGCATGTATTTCACCCAGTGTAATCAACTAATGTTAGTACCAAGTACATGTTATCATGACCACTACAGCAGCAACAGGAGAACTTGGGTTTCACCTACAGCATGACCAGTGGAGAGAAACAGTGGAGACACAGTTCCTATTGTTTTCATTATACATGAAATGCATTTTATAAAGCTATTATATTAAACTACACTTGAATTATCAAATAAGAGCTTATTACTTTTTTGAGAGGCATTTTGGACATCACACTCATTGCAACAAAGAAATTGACCATCCATAGGTCTTGGTTTTTCAAGAACTGACAAATTTTGATTGAGGTTTGATTTGTTTACTGAGAGTGTTTCAAGGACACAGTGTGTTGTCTGTTCGCTGGTTTGTTTCTTGGTCAAGCATTGTCATCCCTGATACTGACGATGACAACAAGGAAGGAAGCCCTGCACAGTATCTGTCCCGAAACACGGCTACACTGAGGCTACACTTTGCTGATGCTATGTGTATTTATACCTGTACTAACTCCTCATGTTGGCCAGTTCTGCAAACCCAGCTGTACCAGCGTCTGCTTGATGTGGTGAATATGGAATATGTCTGTATGCTGTATGTCAGTGGGATTGACAAAACCAGAAAGAGTTAGATTTATTGAGGTATATGTGTGTTCTGCTAAAAAAAAATGAGTAAGAACTGATTCAGTTTTTGTATCATGGACACTCTGTAATGTGGATGAGGGTCGTGATTGTCTAGGGTCATGTTTATGGAGCTTCATGATTGTGGAGGGTCATGTTTGTGGAAGGTTGTGTTTGTGGAGGGTCGTGATTGTAGGATCGTGTTTGGGGGGTCATCTGTGTGGAGGGTCGTGATTGTGGAAGGTCATGTTTGGAGGGTTGTGTTTGTGGAGGGTCATGATTGTGGAGGGTCATGATTATGGAGGGTCGTGATTGTGGGGTTGTGTGTGTGGAGGGTCATGTTTTTGGGTCATGTTTGTGGAAGGTTGTGTTAATGGAAGATCATTATGATTGTGGAGGGTCATGTTTGTGGAAAGTTGTGATTGTGGGATTGTGTTTCTGGAAGGTCATGAGTGTGGAGAGTCATGATTG